>NC_090250.1:56669851-56677351 GCF_037325665.1 Littorina saxatilis | reverse complement strand
ATTAACCTATTTTCGTTAATTGTGATCACATTTTAAGAGTAAACATGAAATATGTATATATTTTTAGATTCAAAATTTAATGAAAAATACGATGCAATCAATTTTAAATCTGTTTGCGAAAAATCGATTTTAATGACAACTTTAATGAGCAAACTCATTGATTAGTTTTTAAGCTTCCAAGCTGAAATGCAATACCAGAGTCCGGGCTTTGTCGATGATTACTTGACCAAAACTGCAACCAAATTGGTTGAAAAATGAGAGCGTGACAGTGCCGCCTCATCGTTCACAAAAAGCCGGATATGACGTCATCAAAGACATTTATTAAAAAAATGAAAAACACGTCTAGAGATATCATACTCAGAAACTCTCATGTAAAAGTTTTATGAAGATCGGTGCAGTATAGTTTCTCTGAATTCCTCTACACACACACACACACACACACACACACACACACACACACACACACACACACACACACACACACACACACACATACATACATACACTACACCCTCATCTCGATTCCCAGTCAACGCTAAAACATTTAGTCATAACTTGACTAAATGTAAAAAACACGACAGATCAACTTTTTGAAACAAAACAAGACGTTGACAATACCATCGGCCTAACGGCTTTTGAAACAAAACAAGACGTTGACAATACCATCGGCCTAACGGCTTTTGAAACAAAACAAGACGTTGACAATACCATCGGCCTAACGGCTTTTGAAACAAAACAAGACGTTGACAATACCATCGGCCTAACGGCTTTTGAAACAAAACAAGACGTTGACAATACCATCGGCCTAACGGCTTTTGAAACAAAACAAGACGTTGACAATACCATCGGCCTAACGGCTTTTGAACAAAACAAGACGTTGACAATACCATCGGCCTAACGGCTTTTGAAACAAAACAAGACGTTGACAATACCATCGGCCTAACGGCTTTTGAAACAAAACAAGACGTTGACAATACCATCGGCCTAACGGCTTTTGAAACAAAACAAGACGTTGACAATACCATCGGCCTAACGGCTTTTGAAACAAAACAAGACGTTGACAATACCATCGGCCTAACGGCTTTTGAACAAAACAAGACGTTGACAATACCATCGGCCTAACGGCTTTTGAAACAAAACAAGACGTTGACAATACCATCGGCCTAACGGCTTTTGAACAAAACAAGACGTTGACAATACCATCGGCCTAACGGCTTTTGAAACAAAACAAGACGTTGACAATACCATCCTAACGGCTTTTGAAATGGACAAACAAGAGACACGACAGACACAAATAAAGAAACGTTTCTTGGACTTATCTTCGACTGTCGCGTCGATTGTTTGTCCGCTTCCAACGACCTGTTTTGTCCTGAATTAAAGGCACAGAAAGCCTCCCGTAAACCATCACAGAGCTCCCCGAGCGTCTACATACAGTACAAGCATACTTCCATTTGAACGCTCACCGAACGGGAACATCCTGGCTGTTTTCTTTCGAGCGTGAGAAATTTTCAAAGAATTTATTTTCGTGGACTTGGTCCAACAACAATGGCGCCTCGTTTTGCTGCTGGAAGTCTGTTATGATACCGGAAATCACGCCCGGACAGTAAGCCTCCCGTAAACCATCACAGATACTGTCAGGCTTTTACACACAGTACAAACACCCTTCCATTTGAACGCTCACCAAACGGGAACATCCTAGGTGCCCTACGTAAAGAGCGAGCAATTTTTAAAGAATTAAATTTGCAGATTGTCTCGAACACTTTTTGGACCCATCCTGAACTCAGGTCAAACATGAGTTACTTCCCTTCGGGTCTCATTCTAGCGATGTAAACTGGCGATAGCCGTGAATCGATGATTATCAAAATGTTTTTGGACCGTGGTGCGTTTTTGCGCTAGACCTAACTTTTAAAATCTAAATAATAAATTGACAGCTTGTTACACAAACATTCTTTAATCATAAAAGAATTCTTTTTTCATCAAGACAAGATCAGTACAATTCGAAGTTGTGAAAGTTTGAAAAAAGAAAAGCCCGGAAGCAGGGTCACGCAAGGGTCGTAGCAGACGACGGTTTATCAGTGCATATCGCCGTTCCTCTCAACAGTCAAAAGCCATCGCTAGAGTTCTTGTGAACCACAGCCGTTTGTTTCGTGCATAAAAACGTGCTATTGTAAATAAGCTCACATCGAGTCGCATTCAAATGACTAACTGACGACTACATTGTGAAAAAGGGAAACTGGATCACACGGGTTCACGATGGCTCAGGGGTAAGATAAACCACGCAAAAATAAATTCTTTGAAAATTGCTCGCTCTTTACGTAGGCCACCTAGGATGTTCCCGTTTGGTGAGCGTTCAAATGGAAGGGTGTTTGTACTGTGTGTAAAAGCCTGACCGTATCTGTGATGGTTTACGGGAGGCTTACTGTGCCTTTAAACGTTCCAAAAAAATTAACCTTTCTTCTTTTTTTTGTCTTTGGTGTATTTTTTCTGTTTGCGTACATGCTTGCATGCATTCATTCGAGTGTATCTATAATAATGTCGAGCTAGGAGTACATTGGACGCTTCGTCTTTCAGTGTGTCTAATTGTCGGGCTTTTTTGGTGCGGCTTTTGCGGCACACGTGCCGGATTCTGTCGATGACGTCATATTGATCACGTGATTCTCTCACCGGAAAATTCGAGTTCGAACAGCAGTCGAAACGTGGCTTGAAGCTGAGGGGCATTTTGCTTTCGAAGTCAATGATGTCGCGTTGAAATTGATATGCATACAGGACTTGTTTAAATGTCACTTTCACATTCTAGGCGTGATTCAGCGCGATTTTGCACTTGAAATTATGGTTTGTGGAACTTTTAACTGGCATTTTTCAGTTTGTTGTTGTCACTACCGGTAATAAGATGATATGATAAACTTACCGGTATGTTTATAAGATGATATGATAAACTTTCAATCAGCAAGATTGTATAATGAGGCGTCATCAAACGCATTTATCGGAGAGAGAAAAAATTGGGGAAAAACGTCTGTGTCTGTGGATATGATCTGGAAGTAATCAAATGTTAACCTTCATAAACATCTGTCAGGTAGTTTTGGGGAATCGCTGTGCGCGCGCGCACACACACACACACACACACACACACGAAAAGGCGCACACAAAGGCCCACACACACACACACACACGCGCGTACGCACACACAAACACACAGTGAATGATTGAATGAATCAAAAAAGAAGAAAACAGGAAAACAGCCAAACGTCGTAAATAAATCAGATTCAAGTTTAAAAGAATATCAAACAATGGCGATAAAATGAGAGCTGCAGGACGGCAAAATACGCCATGAACGCAGTAGACGGTTGCCATGGTGACCATTGGTCAGTAGTGGTCAGCGTTATGACTGGGGAGAGAGTTCCAGCCAAACGCCAGACACCCCCCTGTTCCAGAACGTGGAACCTGCACAATGCAAACAAAAACACTATATTATTTCAATGTTCATTTCATTTCATTTGCTATAAACACACAGAAGTAAAAAGTCTAAAGGAAAGAGAGAGAGTGAGAGAGAAAGAGAGAGACAGAGAGAGAGGGAGAGGGGGGGGGGAGAGAGAGAGAGATAGATAAAGAGAGAGAGTTTGAGAGAAATAGAGACAGAGAGAGAGAGAGCACACACACACACACACACACACACACACACACACACACACACTGCTCTATTATCCCAATGCTGGGAAACTCGGGTCGCTCCCTCCCAGCGGAAAGCTAGCAGCAACAGGGTCGCGCTACCCAGGCGTGTGCGTGTTTAGGTGTAATCAGCCACCTGCACTTATGGCACAATGACCCAGGTCTTTTACGAGCCAATTTGGTGACACGGGGGTGGGACGTGGATGCCGTCTCTGAGCCTGTACATAAAGCTGACTCGTGTCCGTCTCGGCCTGGATTCGAACCCGTGACCCTAGGATCACAAGTCCAGTGCTCTACTACCTGAGCTAGCCGGCCCCCCACAATGTTATTGTGCTGATAGAGCAACATACATGTATATCGTATTCCAGTAGAATTCCACAATAAATATCTGTGTCTTTAGTGCTTTCTGACTTGCATGGAGGGAGTACTAGCTCCCCCTCACATAGCTTATTTCTACTGTAGCTTATTTCTACTGACTTCTCCTAACGCGCATTTAACAAAAGCTGTAACCCCCACCCCCCTGCAGTATTAGTTATATTCGTAACAAATTACTGCCTTTTCCTAGAAAAAACAAGAAGGGCAAAGCCCATACGACTCACATGCTACATAACTAAACCTAGCAATGACACACTAAGAACTGCTTTACACATTTTTCCTACCAAAATACATGTGACCTTGACCCAAGGTCAAGGTCATCGAAGGTCATGCAACACAAAGCTGTTAATTCAAGACAGGAAGGACAATGGTGCTTATTGGCTCTTTCTACCATGAGATATGGTCACTTTTAGTGGTTCACTACCTTATTTTGGTCACATTTCATAAGGATCAAAGTGACCTTGACCTTGATCATATGTGACCACATGTGTCTCATGATGAAACCATAACATGTGCCCCACATAATTTTTAAGTTTGAAACAGTTATCTTCCATAGTTCAGGGTCAAGGTCACTTCAAAATATGTATACAATCCAACTTTGAAGAGCTCCTGTGACCTTGACCTTGAAGCAAGGTAAACCAAACTGGTATCAAAAGGTGGGGCTTACTTTGCCCTATATATCATATATAGGTGAGGTATTCAATCTCAAAAACTTCAGAGAAAATGGGAAAAATGTGAAAAATAGCTGTTTTTTAGACAACATTTATGGCCCCTGCGACCTTGACCTTGAAGCAAGGTCAAGATGCTATGTATGTTTTTTGGGGCCTTGTCATCATACACCATCTTGCCAAATTTGGTACTGATAGACTGAATAGTGTCCAAGAAATATCCAACGTTAAAGTTTTCCGGACGGCCGGCCGGACGGACGGACGGACGGACGGACGACTCGGGTGAGTACATAGACTCACTTTTGCTTCGCATGTGAGTCAACAAGTCGCGTAAGGCGAAATTACTACATTTAGTCAAGCTGTCAAACTCACAGAATGAAACTGAACGCACTGCATTTTTTCACCAAAACCGCATACTCGTAGTTTCGTCAGTCCACCGCTCGTGGCAAAGGCAGTACAATCGACAAGACAGAATAGTGCGGTAATGGTCGCGCTGAGCGGGATAGCACACTATTCTGTAGCTCTCTTCGTTTTAACTTTGAGCATGTTTTTAATCCAAACATATCATATCTATATGTTTTTGGAATCAGGAACCGACAAGGAATAAGATGAAATTGTTTTGAAATCGATTTCGGAAATTTTTATATTTTAATTTTCAGAGCTTGTTTTTAATCCGAATAAAACATAATTATATGTTTTTGGAATCAGAAAAAGATGAAGAATAAGATAAACATAATTTTGGATCATTTAATATACAAAACAATTAATTAAAATTTTCAGATTTTTAAATTTAATGGCCAAATTCATTGATTAATTTTTAAGCCGCCAAGCTGAAATGCAATACCAAAGTCCGGCCTTCATCAAAGATTGCTTGGCCGAGGTTTCGATCAATTTGATTGAAAAATGAGGGTGTGACAGTGCCGCCTCAACTTTTACAAAAAGCCGGATATGACGTCATCAAAGACATTTATCAAAAAAATGAAAAAAACCGACTGGGGATATCACACCCAGGAACTCGCATGTAAAATTTCATAAAGATCGGTCCAGTAGTTTACTCTGAATCGCTCTACACACACACCCACACACATACACCACGACCCTCGTCTCGAAAAAGTATATCTGCTAAGATTCAGTAGAGGTTACATGCCGAGTCTCAGTGATTATTAGAAATAATGGTCGAAGTTAGCGGATCATGAAAAATGCGAGCTTCAGCGATCTTCAGCGAGCTTTTTCATGACCGCGAACTGAGACCATTATTTTTTATAATCTCTGAGACGAGGTGTGTAACCTCTTTATTCCTCCTTTCTTCAGTTATTCAAAGAAAACAGGAGTTTTTGTGCGAAAGTTTGATCGAATCCGAATCACTCAACCAGTCAACCTGCGCAGGCGATCGAGTAATACGCGGTTGTATAGTTCCGTGCAAATCATTCCATTCTGTTAACACTTCTTGTCAGTTTCCCTGTTTTGGACTAAAATCACGTACACAGATATGCTGTTATTCTGCTGTGGCGGTAAAGGCAGATATTGTGTGTTCTTTTTATGTTTTAGTATCGCTTTGGATAATGTTCTTTCGTCAAATGGGACTAGCAGACGAACATTTGCACCCGTGTTCCAACGTTAATTACTGTATGAAGTTCAGTTTTCTGGGTAAAATAGTGTATGAAACCGCTTTATGTTGTTTAAATTGATGAGATGTGTGCATTTGGTTGCGTGTGATCTGTTTATAAAATGAAATATTGTTGAAAACTGACCGTCGGATTGCAGTCAGTGTTGCCGAAGAAACTGAGTGACAAGAAGGGGAACTACTCTTGTCGCTAGACAAAGTATGAGTTACTTACCTTGGGAATTTGCTTGTGATGAACGTTTGTGCACGGCAGATCTAGATTCAGAAAACAACCTAACTCATGGATTTTATATGGAGATTCATGTGTTCAGGCCTGTAGTTGTTAATTTAAATGCGGTATGTTTGTATTGTTTGCTCCAGAAATGTATACTTCGTACATTAGAGCGTTCGGAACTTTTCAGTCGCAAACTGAGTAGTACCGAAACAGAACAGCTTCTCAACCCATTGCACTATCGAGGATTCAGGTGGTTGCTGGCTCGTTATTTGTTTGGTTGCTGGGTCATTATCGAAAAATAACTAGCTCTACAAGTTTACAGAGGTAAAGAAGCAGAGGGGGGAATAAGTAAGAATAATAATGTTGCAACTTGCATATCCCCAGAATTTCTGATTTCTTTCCATCGCGCTTTCATCCCAGTCTTTCCTTTTGGTTGCCCGTATGTGCCCCTCCCCCCCCCCCCCCCCCTCCTTTTTTCCCTCTGAAGATTCCTCAGTTTTGCTCTAGTTCCCCACCCCACCCAAAAAAAATTTCTTCCGGTTTATTCGTGTCAAGTCCACCGTCATGGAGATTATTTTGTCTAATATTGTATTGATTTGGTCACGTGATATAAGCTATTTTTGCTCGAGTTTGTGTCCTCTCGGCCTTGCAAACTGTCAATTGAAAAATGTCATGTATTTTGAATACAATTTTGTTTGAACCAACACCAAACCCCACCCCCTCCATTCAAGTCATTTGCTTTCCATAAACGAAAGAAAGAAGAAAACATTGTGTTGACACAACTCACCGAAGTGCGCGACTCTCCTCGTGACCGTCGTGTGGTCAGGGACTTCATTTTCCCTGAACATCGCTCGCATGGTCTCTTTGGACAAGACATCCGCCTTAGTGAACTTCATTGTGCTGATGAGTTTTCCCTCCAGTGAGACAGGCACCACCCCGGCGTTGTGGGAGTG
>NC_090250.1:56579851-56664851 GCF_037325665.1 Littorina saxatilis | reverse complement strand
GATGGTATAGTTTAGATTAACATATACGATATGATTTACATCATGATTTCATACATTTCAGAGAGTGTACAGTGTTCCGGAGCGAACCCATGGACAGGGTCCTATCCAGTTCTCTTGGCAGCGAACACAGGGCAACTACCTGGCCACTAC
Source organism: Littorina saxatilis (assembly GCF_037325665.1). Taxonomy (NCBI): domain Eukaryota; kingdom Metazoa; phylum Mollusca; class Gastropoda; order Littorinimorpha; family Littorinidae; genus Littorina; species Littorina saxatilis. The sequence continues at coordinate 56,664,701 of NC_090250.1, read as the reverse complement.
AGGGTATGTGTCTTGAAATATTGTTAAACTTTGAGCAATTTCACATTTTCCCTTGTTTTAATCTTTTTCTTTAGACGGGCTAGTAGTTAAGACGTGGGCCTTCCGTGTGGAATGTGCAGACCTGCTGCTAGTGCCCTATCCCCCTTTGGGTGTACATGCAAAAAAAGACCAGATGTGCAACAAAATAAAATCCCGTTTGATGGGTTAAAGAGGCATCCTCCGGAATCAAAGTATGACTGTCTGTCTGTCGTTTTGTCTGTCTGTCAAAATGTTTTCCCTTCCTAAATGACGGGAAAAATTAAGTGGCCATACATGTTATTGTTAAAGTCCACTCATACTTACTAGTGTGCGTGGGAGTCACAGCCCACTAACGTAGAAACAGTTCTAAAAAGATAAGATCTTTATGTTCAAGAATAGTACAGTGGGCAGGTGTGTGTGCAAAAGAGTATATGGCCAAGAATCTGTCATGGCGTCGAAAGAAGGAAAGAGCCCGCTTGAATTATTTGGCAGGCTCCTGCTTCTAATAAACTTTTTTTGCAAAGAACATTTTTGTGTTGGATGAAAGAGGATGAATGGACGAACGTTTTGGTATAACATGGTGGCAAATTTATGCCGTAAGCAATGAATAACAGACTTGTGATTCCAACCTTACCTAGTCATTCTGGAGAGGAAAGCGTTACGCGATTTTGGGTGCTTTCAGTTTTGTAAGAACTGTACTCTGAACACCTGCGCGACAGGTAAATCCTTCATACAAACCAGACAGGTAAATCCTTCATACAAACCAGACAGGAAATGAATGCAGTGTTTAATGAGACCAAAAATGTGCTCGACGGAGCTGCCAACTTCGTTCATTTCGCTTGGAAAAGTGATGCGAGATGTACGTTATTATAAATCCTTGTGTCAATTCGGTATCGGTCAGTCAAACGGTCGTACAGTCCGCGGTAAATGTAAGATGGCCGCCAAAGATCGATTTCGAGGTTCACAAAGTCTACTAAGTCTAAAAAAATATTTTAAAAATTGTTTGCAATGCATGCTTTGTTTGTGATTTGTGAAAATCTACACGATTTATTGATTTTGTGTAAAGAAAAATTACTTATAACCAAAATAAAACGTTCTCGTTTTGCCAAGATGTTGTGACGAGCGTGACCTAACTAGTCTCCCTTGGTCATTTGAATATGACCTATCAATGACAACAGGACTTTCACACCTACGTGCGAGATAGACGAGCCCAGCCCTACAGGTAAGTGTTTCATGGTCGTCATCCAAATAGTAACGTACATACTTTTGAGAATGAAACTGCTATAAATCGAGTGATTTCTTACGAAACATGATAAAAACAATGGTTGAAAGGAAAAAGTATTCGTACCTGAATGATTCAGTCGAAAATCGGAGGCAGTCGGGCTTTTGAATGTTCGCTAGGTTGCATATGGTTTCAGATTTGTTGTAAATGTAACGTACTTAGGATTTATTCTGCATTTCTTGCTTAGGACGATAGATTCTTAATGAAAAAGCATTTTTTAGGAAGTAGCATGGTTAACATTACCAGGGAGTAAAGAAAACCACGCGTTCCATCCCGATCTGGCGATTCGATTCATTGCACGTTACTTTACTACAAGGCTTTCGTGTCAGCTGTAACGTACAGTTTAAAATTCGTCTCTTTTCAGTTTTGATGGTGAAAAATGTACGGTTTGCAGAATATTTTGTCACTAAGCTTTCAAAATTGACTCCTTTCATCCATAATTAAGTATTTTGGGTTGATATCTCCGAGCTTCGTCACTTTCACCCGAAGTAGCGTACGTTTCTTTCTTTGTCGAATCGAGTGTTTTCTTAACTTTTTTGATGTAAGATTTGCGTGATATATGTTGAAGGCCAGTGTTACCAACTTTGCTGAAATTAAAAACGCCGAACACCTGTGGTTTAGTTGGTCACATCCCGTACGTTTGTTCACACAAAACGCTGGCTCTGGTCGGATGTGTAAAGTGGCGTACGTATGCGCTACACGGAATGTTCCACTTTCCCCCACCGAATTCATGGAGACTACACGTTTTAGGATGTGGATTTTGCTTGCCTTTCATAGCTTGTCTTCCTGGCTGTTGCAGTTGGGATTTTTTTTTGTTGGGGGGGGGGGGGGGGGGGGGGGGTATTGTGAGTTGGTGTAGGTGTTAGTGGTGCTTCTGATAGGTCTTTATTTATATGATATCAGAGCTTGCTGGCGACTGCAAATATTCTTAGTGTTATTTATTTTCAGGTATATGTTTGTTTTCATAGGACCAACAAAACAAAAAGATTGTTTCCAAATGAGATAATTAAAAAGTGGACAAGTGAAAATATTACATTTAGGATTTGAAAAAAAAAATGTGTTTACTATACATAAAGACAAGCTTACAAATATAAATTTTAGGATTAACTTTTTATTTTTATTTAAACCATGTGGCATGTGCACACACTTTTTTAATGGCTGGATTTGTGCAAGAACCATGTCACCTGGAGTTTAAAAAAGTGTTTTGATCTGGAGGGGTGGATAGATGAGTGCGGAGTCAGACACAGATGATTTTTTAAAGTTGAGATTTTGTATTTGTTTTGTGGTTTCGACTGTTTTCTGTGCGGAGAGAGGTATTTTTAGTTTATAAAAAGACATATTGTTACAATGGAAGGAAAGACATATTGTTACAATGGAAGGAAAGACATATTGTTACAATGGAAGGAAAGACATATTGTTACAATGGAAGGACAGACATATTGTTACAATGGAAGGAAATACATATTGTTACAATGGAAGGAAAGACATTGTTACAATGGAAGGACAGACATATTGTTACAATGGAATGAAAGACATATTGTTACAATGGAAGGAAAGACATATTGTTACAATGGAAGGAAAGTTGTTTGGCAGTATGTCTGAACATTGATTTGCAATTGCGAACTATATATATATATAGGTTTTGTGAAAGAGATGATGTAATGGCTGTGCTGTAGTGTATTAGCCTTGGTATTCACATTCAGCTCTACATGTGGTGAATTATTATGGGTATTTTGACACACATTACGTGTAACAGAGCGATCGGCATTTCAATGTTTTCACCACAGTTGTTCTTCATGACTTATAACAATTTTAAAATTGTCTTTGCAGATGATGATGCTGCATGATCAGCAAAGGCTACGTTTCCAGCAGCGAAGAGATATGTGGTCCAAGTATTTCCACGACTGGATCAATATTCTTTTCTGTATTATGGAGCGACCAATAGCTACAAGCTGAGAGTCAAGCTGCGACCAAGAAGAAAGTGGTTGGATGACGAATGTTTAGAAATGCTACTGCCTCCAAGTCCAAATACAACCAGACCCTACAAATGCATGAAGCTCTAAATACTACTTCATCATTTTGTGAACAAGAGAACCAGCTGTTGGTGCAGTACCAGAGAAGTTTCACTGGTGACAGGAAGGAGAACTACAAGTTGAACATTTGATTAAGGCAGCAACCTTTCTTCGCCTGTACCAGAGGCAGAGGCGGGCCAACATGTCGCAGTAGTCGGTCATGCAACGATCAGAAGTTTCTTGGTGTAAAATAACATACCATCTGAGCACACTGGGTCGGAAACAACACAAATACATCAGATTGTACAGCATTCTGGTCATGCAACGATCAGAAGTTTCTTGGTGTAAAATAACATACCATCTGAGCACACTGGGTCGGAAACAACACAAATACATCAGATTGTACAGCATTCTGGTCATGCAACGATCAGAAGTTTCTTGGTGTAAAATAACATACCATCTGACCACACTGGGTCGGAAACAACACAAATACATCAGATTGTACAGCATTCTGGTCATGCAACGATCAGAAGTTTCTTGGTGTAAAATAACATACCATCTGACCACACTGGGTCGGAAACAACACAAATGCATCAGATTGTACAGCATTCTGGTCATGCAACGATCAGAAGTTTCTTGGTGTAAAATAACATACCATCTGACCACACTGGGTCGGAAACAACACAAATACATCAGATTGTACAGCATTCTGGTCATGCAACGATCAGAAGTTTCTTGGTGTAAAATAACATACCATCTGACCACACTGGGTCGGAAACAACACAAATACATCAGATTGTACAGCATTCTGGTCATGCAACGATCAGAAGTTTCTTGGTGTAAAATAACATACCATCTGACCACACTGGGTCGGAAACAACACAAATACATCAGATTGTACAGCATTCTGGTCATGCAACGATCAGAAGTTTCTTGGTGTAAAATAACATACCATCTGACCACACTGGGTCGGAAACAACACAAATACATCAGATTGTACAGCATTCTGGTCATGCAACGATCAGAAGTTTCTTGGTGTAAAATAACATACCATCTGACCACACTGGGTCGGAAACAACACAAATACATCAGATTGTACAGCATTCTGGTCATGCAACGATCAGAAGTTTCTTGGTGTAAAATAACATACCATCTGACCACACTGGGTCGGAAACAACACAAATACATCAGATTGTACAGCATTCTGGTCATGCAACGATCAGAAGTTTCTTGGTGTAAAATAACATACCATCTGACCACACTGGGTCGGAAACAACACAAATACATCAGATTGTACAGCATTCTGGTCATGCAACGATCAGAAGTTTCTTGGTGTAAAATAACATACCATCTGACCACACTGGGTCGGAAACAACACAAATACATCAGATTGTACAGCATTCTGGTCATCCAACGATCAGAAGTTTCTTGGTGTAAAATAACATACCATCTGACCACACTGGGTCGGAAACAACACAAATACATCAGATTGTACAGCATTCTGGTCATGCAACGATCAGAAGTTTCTTGGTGTAAAATAACATACCATCTGACCACACTGGGTCGGAAACAACACAAATGCATCAGATTGTACAGCATTCTGGTCATGCAACGATCAGAAGTTTCTTGGTGTAAAATAACATACCATCTGACCACACTGGGTCGGAAACAACACAAATGCATCAGATTGTACAGCATTCTGGTCATGCAACGATCAGAAGTTTCTTGGTGTAAAATAACATACCATCTGACCACACTGGGTCGGAAACAACACAAATGCATCAGATTGTACAGCATTCTGGTCATGCAACGATCAGAAGTTTCTTGGTGTAAAATAACATACCATCTGACCACACTGGGTCGGAAACAACACAAATACATCAGATTGTACAGCATTCTGGTCATGCAACGATCAGAAGTTTCTTGGTGTAAAATAACATACCATCTGACCACACTGGGTCGGAAACAACACAAATGCATCAGATTGTACAGCATTCTGGTCATGCAACGATCAGAAGTTTCTTGGTGTAAAATAACATACCATCTGACCACACTGGGTCGGAAACAACACAAATACATCAGATTGTACAGCATTCTGGTCATGCAACGATCAGAAGTTTCTTGGTGTAAAATAACATACCATCTGACCACACTGGGTCGGAAACAACACAAATACATCAGGTTGTACAGCATTCTGGGTTGTTTGACCGTATTCCTAGTCTAGTTGATCATGTGTAGCTCTATTCCTGGTCTAGTTGATCATGTGTAGCTCTATTCCTAGTCTAGTTGATCATGTGTAGCTCTATTCCTGGTCTAGTTGATCATATGTAGCTCTATTCCTAGTCTGGTTGATCATATGTAGCTCTATTCCTAGTCTAGTTGATCATATGTAGCTCTATTCCTAGTCTAGTTGATCATATGTAGCTCTATTCCTAGTCTAGGTGATCATATGTAGCTCTATTTCTAGTCTAGTTGATCATATGTAGCTCTATTCCTAGTCTGGTTGATCATATGTAGCTCTATTCCTAGTCTAGTTGATCATATGTAGCTCTATTCCTGGTCTAGTTGATCATATGTAGCTCTATTCCTAGTCTGGTTGATCATATGTAGCTCTATTCCTAGTCTAGTTGATCATATGTAGCTCTATTCCTAGTCTAGTTGATCATATGTAGCTCTATTCCTAGTCTAGGTGATCATATGTAGCTCTATTTCTAGTCTAGTTGATCATATGTAGCTCTATTCCTAGTCTAGTTGATCATATGTAGCTCTATTTCTAGTCTAGTTGATCATATGTAGCTCTATTTCTAGTCTAGTTGATCATATGTAGCTCTATTTCTAGTCTAGTTGATCATATGTAGCTCTATTTCTAGTCTAGTTGATCATATGTAGCTCTATTCCTAGTCTAGTTGATCATATGTAGCTCTATTCCTAGTCTAGTTGATCATATGTAGCTCTATTCCTAGTCTAGTTGATCATATGTAGCTCTATTCCTAGTCTAGTTGATCATATGTAGCTCTATTTCTAGTCTAGTTGATCATATGTAGCTCTATTTCTAGTCTAGTTGATCATATGTAGCTCTATTCCTAGTCTAGTTGATCATATGTAGCTCTATTTCTAGTCTAGTTGATCATATGTAGCTCTATTCCTAGTCTAGTTGATCATATGTAGCTCTATTTCTAGTCTAGTTGATCATATGTAGCTCTATTTCTAGTCTAGTTGATCATATGTAGCTCTATTCCTAGTCTAGTTGATCATATGTAGCTCTATTTCTAGTCTAGTTGATCATATGTAGCTCTATTCCTAGTCTAGTTGATCATATGTAGCTCTATTCCTAGTCTAGTTGATCATATACAGTTGTTTTCAGTTCACCATGTATTTTAATTTTATATTTTCCACTTGAACATAATAGTTTGAAATGGCTTTGATGTAAAGTAACGTACAGCTTAGTTGTTCTACAAGTTATGTCTCCATTACTTATTTCATGATAGTTACTTCTTACAACTACTGAAAATCACTCCTGATAACATTCCCCTTTGTCCATATCTTACACAAAAGACTGATTTAGTATGCTTTGAGGTTAGGCACATAGTTGGTGTAAAATAACGTACATCTGGCCATACTACTTCTAAAAAAGGACAAATGCACAAGTTTGTGCCACCTTCTGAGCTTCTTGTTTTTCTTTCAATTCTGAACTGTGGCTCTAAAAATGATATGAGCTCATGTTTTTGTGATTTTGTACCTTATCATTTATACAGGCATTGATGAGACTAAACGTTATTTGTGTAAAGTAACATACGGCCACTAAACATCCTGGCAGGCACTGATTATAGACATCTGACTTGCCATGTTTGTGGTAACAGTAGTACCAAACACAAGACTACATGACTGCTGAATTTTAATGGGAGAAATAACTCAGGGGAGATTCCATGATACTTATTGTATGTGTTTTGGTGTAAATGTAACATACATACCTTAAGTGCTCGAGGCACTCATACTGACCCCCTCCCCCCCAGGCTGCCCATACCAATAAAAACAGTTTTATTCTGCTAAAAAACACATATCCTTCCTTACCCACAACAACATTAATAAGATAAAGCAAGTCTAAAAAATGGTGTTTGTGTAACACTTTTTGGACACACTGACAGATTCCTGGCCCATAGGTGTCAACCTATCATTGGTGTTGCCCTTATATGAGGCCTTCCAAAACCTTATTAGACAGCTCAAGACCTTATAAAATTGTATTGTGCCCACGTGTTGAAAAATGGCTCTTCAGGTCGTAAAATCCAGAGGCACGCACTTTCACATGTTTCCTGCATGGGACACAAAACGAGTAGTCTGGGCCTTCTGATGAAGATTTAATCCATCCAGCGTATGCACCGTTGTTAAAAATTGGGCTCTCCCACTCTTTAAGATGTCGTCCGGATCCACTTTGCGATGTAGTTTTCAGCTTTTTAGCTGGAGGATAACTTTGCGATGCCATGCTTGTTGATCGACGCTTGATAGAGTACCGGAAACCGGAAGTGATTTATAGGAAGTCAAGTGGAAAAAGAGTCTGAGTATGCGCAATGACAACGTTTGAGAGTCGTCTGCATGAAAGCGTCGATCGTTGTCTCTCAATCTCCATTGTTATCATTCATTTTAACTTTGCTGTAATTTTTTCTTTTCGCCGTATATTCTTCTTTTGCCCGTATAGATTTTCCTATACACCGTATTGGGTAAAAAATGCATTTTTCCCGTACAGCAATACGGCCAAACCGTATAGGTTGACACCTATGCTGGCCATATATCTACATGTGCATTTGTAACAGTATTTCTGTGTCAGATAGTACCAGGTGGAATATGCCTTGGGGTTTGTCTTCTGTTTATGTCTGTGCTTATGGTGTGTGGATGCAATTGCAAAGGAAACTTGCAGTCCAAAGTGCTTCTTAAAGCAAGAAATTGTTGTTACCAGAAGTGTATGAGGTGGGGAGATGGTTCAAACAGTAGCACTACTTAGCAGCCTGACTTTAACATGCTATGAGTTATAGCCCCACATTCACACAGGGATTTGTTTCCCAGAGTCAACTTTATACAGACTCTTCTTGGTGTCCTGATGTGCCCGTGTGCACGCGTGGATCATAATAAATATCTTTGTGCACACTTGCACCTGACACAGATCCTAAGTGCGCACCAGCATTTCTTAGGGCTTGGCAAACATGAACACACAATTGCAGAAAAAAGTAAGAGAAAATGGGTGGTTCAGTGCTGCATGGCATAGAGTGTGTGTGTGTGTGTGTGTGTGTGTTTGTTTTAACTTTTCAAACCTATGCTCAAAAAAAGGTTCAACCTACATCATTACATGTGAATTGTGGTCTGTTTGCAGAGCTGACAACAAGGTGAAAATATTTGACCGACATGGAGATCTCAAAGGGGACATCAACTTGCCAGGGTTCGTTATTTATTTATGTACATATATATATGGCATACCTGTCAAGTCTTACGGTTTTCGCGTCATTCTTACGGAATTTTGATGTTTTTCAAGTCTTACGGCGTAAGCCGAAGATCTTACGGTTTTTAAAAAACAATTTGGTCAAATAAAAAAAGATCGCAAAGGTTCGTCCGAGAACAAAGTAACAGCTACAAAATCTCGCGGTAACTGATCCGGCGGAAGTACAAGGCAACGCGCATGTGCACACCGTCAGCACGATCTGACCGAGTACTGTGCGACCACGCTTGACCACACGCGACCTCAAATGAAAGCAGTTACATGTACTATTGTTGTTGTTCTCGGTATCTTCAAGGTATTTTCTCATGTTGTGCGAAGTTTTAAGCCATAAAAATGAAACTAAGGGAATTGTGATGCATTTTCGTAGAGCTCACGATCGAAAGCGAAAGGAGCCAGATTTCTGTCACATCCAATCATGTCGGACTTGTTTTTAGAACACGCGCGACCTCAAACTAAAGTTATGGTGAGAGTCCACAAGAGCTTGACAGGTATGATATGGTAAATTTGTGTGTAATCATAGCTTTGTTGTTTTTGTGTTTTTTTAATTTTTTATCAGTGTTTGTTTGCTGGTACGTTTTTGTTTGGTTGTTTTCTGAAGTATATAGGCATAGCTGACAATCTGTAAATATTTGGTCATTATTATATCTTTGAAAATGTTTTCGTGTAGCTCAGTATGTTTGAGTTTATTTCAAAGTTGATACACGGACATATATTCAGTTTCTTTTTCACCTCATCTTAGCTCTTTTTCACCTTTCAAATGTAAACGATATTTTATGTTTACAGAACGTGCACCTGCCTGGGCTGGGACACAGACGGAGACATCCTGGCGGTGGTGTGCGAACAGTCCACAGGCATCTTCCTCTGGGACGCTAACTCCTTCAGGACCACGCAGATTGACAGCGGACTCAAGTGAGTGCTGCAACTCTTGTTTTCACATCTCTGACCTCACATATTTATTTGATCTAATTTCATTTCATTTACCGTATTTGACGAACTACAAGCCGCGACTTTTTTTTTTAAAAATCGCATTGCGGCTTATAAAAAGATGCAGCTAAAACGTTACCTAAACTTGAATAGCATTCACCAAATGGAAGTCGCCGTGGATTTTCATTTTGCTCGATTAGCGATTACCGGTACTTTATTAGCTCTCTACTCAAGACTCGGCGCTTTTCTCTTTCTTTCGCGAATCTTCGTTTGTCAACAAGTCGTCGTGACAAGATAGCGTACAGAGAAACACCGGATGTATCAGGATCTCGCGCGCGCGAGATTTCGTTTTTTTGTGTCTCGCGATAGTTGGAGGAGCGAGAGCCGCCATGTTGTGTTTTCGTCTGCTCGAAATGTGCGCAAAAGTCGTAAATCATCCCAAAAAAGCTTATTCCGGGCGGGACTACATGTGTGTGTTGGTTACAAATTGTGTGTGTGATATTTTTCTTCAAACTTTTTCACTTTTCTTCTTTGTTTCACTTGTTTATTCTCGGAGCTGATTTCGCCAAATACCGTATTTTTGTTTGCCTGGTTGTTTTGATTGATTGACACGATCTGATTATATTTTTTTCGACGGCGGCTAATATAGTGACGCGGCCTATACGTTGCTCGTCCCAATTTTTTTTTTTAAGTCGGGGGTGCGGCTTATAAAACGGTGCGTCTTGTAATCCGTCAAATACGGTACTCTATTATCCCAATGCTGGGAAATTCGGGTCGCTTCCTCCCAGTGGAAAGCAAGCAGCAACAACGTTCCATGGTGGTAACATGAGGATGGGACATGGATACCGTCTCTGAGTCTGCACATAAAGTTGATTCGTTTACGTCTGTCCCTGCCTGGGTGCATTGTTCCGACCCCTTGCCAGTCAACTGTCCTATAGTTTTGACATGCATTAACCCTTACACTGGTGCAATTCTGTAGCTCATGTTACAGAGAGAAAAATAAATAAAAACGGTCATATAGGTTTTCGCATCCATGGGAGGTAATCGGAACCGACCAAACAGACTGAGCCAGTAGCGCGACATATGTCGTGACAACCAGGTGACAGTATACGTAAAGTAGCGCGACATATGTCGCGACAACCAGCCTTAAAGGGTTAAGTTTGGTGACAAACTTTTTTGTTCTTTTTAGCCAGAACATTTGATATGATATGATATGATATGTTGACAGACTGGTACTTAGGCTGTTGAGCCTTTGTCTGATCTTTTGATCAGTTGCTATCCTAGCCTAACTTTGGGCTAGGTAACCTACACGATCTTTTGACCGTGGCCTATTCTATCAACTTTTTCTTGGCTGGTGGGAATTTGCAGTGAGAGGCATACTGACATTTGGGCTATACATATAGTCTTTCAGTGCATTGTCCAAGCGATTTTTGAAACTGTTCATTGTCGGCGCTTCTACCACATTCTTGTCCAAGGAGTTCCATGTGTCGATGATTCTGTTCGTGAAGAAAGATTGTCGGAGAGCTGTTCTGCATTGTTTCTTCCTGAGCTTGAACTGATGTCCACGGGTATTACACACTCAGCTCCAGTGGGTTCTTGCAATCGTAGTATTTGGACGCATACATACAGTAGACATTCACTATATTGCGGTCTATGGGGTCCAAAAATGTGAGATCGCGATATATCTGATTCTCAAAACATTGCAGCAACAAAATAAAAAAAAATAAAAATGTTTTGTTGTTTTGTTAGAATGTTTTGGTTTTGACATGTGCACACGAATTTGATTTTGATGAATACTGTCAGAGTTTTTCTTGGTGTTGTATCAGAAAGATAAAAACACTTCTCTCACCTCTGCTGTTGTATCAGAAAGATAAAAACACTACTCTCACCTCTGCTGTTGTATCAGAAAGATAAAAACACTTCTCTCACCTCTGCTGTTGTATCAGAAAGATAAAAACACTTCTCTCACCTCTGCTGTTGTATCAGAAAGATAAAAACACTTCTCTCACCTCTGCTGTTGTATCAGAAAGATAAAAACACTTCTCTCACCTCTGCTGTTGTATCAGAAAGATAAAAACACTTCTCTCACCTCTGGTGTTGTATCAGAAAGATAAAAACACTTCTCTCACCTCTGCTGTTGTATCAGAAAGATAAAAACACTTCTCTCACCTCTGCTGTTGTATCAGAAAGATAAAAACACTTCTCTCACCTCTGCTGTTGTATCAGAAAGATAAAAACACTACTCTCACCTCTGCTGTTGCAAAAACAGCTCATTCTTACGCTCTGCAATTGACAACCCCAGTCCAAAAATCAGTGCAAAATATTGTACAGCATATTTGCCAGTGTAATGTAAAGGAGGAGGGATTGCCAGTGTAATGTAAAGGAGGAGGGATTGCCAGTGTAATGTAAAGGAGGAGGGATTGCCAGTGTAATGTAAAGGAGGAAGGATTGCCAGTGTAATGTAAAGGAGGAAGGATTGCCAGTGTAATGTAAAGGAGGAGGGATTGCCAGTGTAATGTAAAGGAGGAGGGATTGCCAGTGTAATGTAAAGGAGGAGGGATTGCCAGTGTAATGTAAAGGAGGAGGGATTGCCAGTGTAATGTAAAGGAGGAGGGATTGCCAGTGTAATGTAAAGGAGGAGGGATTGCCAGTGTAATGTAAAGGAGGAGGGATTGCCAGTGTAATGTAAAGGAGGAGGGATTGCCTGTGTAATGTAAAGGAGGAGGGATTGCCAGTGTAATGTAAAGGAGGAGGGATTGCCAGTGTAATGTAAAGGAGGAGGGATTGCCAGTGTAATGTAAAGGAGGAGGGATTGCCAGTGTAATGTAAAGGAGGAGGGATTGCCAGTGTAATGTAAAGGAGGAGGGATTGCCAGTGTAATGTAAAGGAGGAGGGATTGCCAGTGTAATGTAAAGGAGGAGGGATTGCCAGTGTAATGTAAAGGAGGAGGGATTGCCAGTGTAATGTAAAGGAGGAGGGATTGCCAGTGTAATGTAAAGGAGGAGGGATTGCCAGTGTAATGTAAAGGAGGAGGGATTGCCAGTGTAATGTAAAGGAGGAGGGATTGCCAGTGTAATGTAAAGGAGGAGGGATTGCCAGTGTAATGTAAAGGAGGAGGGATTGCCAGTGTAATGTAAAGGAGGAGGGATTGCCAGTGTAATGTAAAGGAGGAGGGATTGCCAGTGTAATGTAAAGGAGGAGGGATTGCCAGTGTAATGTAAAGGAGGAGGGATTGCCAGTGTAATGTAAAGGAGGAGGGATTGCCAGTGTAATGTAAAGGAGGAGGGATTGCCAGTGTAATGTAAAGGAGGAGGGATTGCCAGTGTAATGTAAAGGAGGAGGGATTGCCAGTGTAATGTAAAGGAGGAGGGATTGCCAGTGTAATGTAAAGGAGGAGGGATTGCCAGTGTAATGTAAAGGAGGAGGGATTGCCAGTGTAATGTAAAGGAGGAGGGATTGCCAGTGTAATGTAAAGGAGGAGGGATTGCCAGTGTAATGTAAAGGAGGAGGGATTGCCAGTGTAATGTAAAGGAGGAGGGATTGCCAGTGTAATGTAAAGGAGGAGGGATTGCCAGTGTAATGTAAAGGAGGAGGGATTGCCAGTGTAATGTAAAGGAGGAGGGATTGCCAGTGTAATGTAAAGGAGGAGGGATTGCCAGTGTAATGTAAAGGAGGAGGGATTGCCAGTGTAATGTAAAGGAGGAGGGATTGCCAGTGTAATGTAAAGGAGGAGGGATTGCCAGTGTAATGTAAAGGAGGAGGGATTGCCAGTGTAATGTAAAGGAGGAGGGATTGCCAGTGTAATGTAAAGGAGGAGGGATTGCCAGTGTAATGTAAAGGAGGAGGGATTGCCAGTGTAATGTAAAGGAGGAGGGATTGCCAGTGTAATGTAAAGGAGGAGGGATTGCCAGTGTAATGTAAAGGAGGAGGGATTGCCAGTGTAATGTAAAGGAGGAGGGATTGCCAGTGTAATGTAAAGGAGGAGGGATTGCCAGTGTAATGTAAAGGAGGAGGGATTGCCAGTGTAATGTAAAGGAGGAGGGATTGCCAGTGTAATGTAAAGGAGGAGGGATTGCCAGTGTAATGTAAAGGAGGAGGGATTGCCAGTGTAATGTAAAGGAGGAGGGATTGCCAGTGTAATGTAAAGGAGGAGGGATTGCCAGTGTAATGTAAAGGAGGAGGGATTGCCAGTGTAATGTAAAGGAGGAGGGATTGCCAGTGTAATGTAAAGGAGGAGGGATTGCCAGTGTAATGTAAAGGAGGAGGGATTGCCAGTGTAATGTAAAGGAGGAGGGATTGCCAGTGTAATGTAAAGGAGGAGGGATTGCCAGTGTAATGTAAAGGAGGAGGGATTGCCAGTGTAATGTAAAGGAGGAGGGATTGCCAGTGTAATGTAAAGGAGGAGGGATTGCCAGTGTAATGTAAAGGAGGAGGGATTGCCAGTGTAATGTAAAGGAGGAGGGATTGCCAGTGTAATGTAAAGGAGGAGGGATTGCCAGTGTAATGTAAAGGAGGAGGGATTGCCAGTGTAATGTAAAGGAGGAGGGATTGCCAGTGTAATGTAAAGGAGGAGGGATTGCCAGTGTAATGTAAAGGAGGAGGGATTGCCAGTGTAATGTAAAGGAGGAGGGATTGCCAGTGTAATGTAAAGGAGGAGGGATTGCCAGTGTAATGTAAAGGAGGAGGGATTGCCAGTGTAATGTAAAGGAGGAGGGATTGCCAGTGTAATGTAAAGGAGGAGGGATTGCCAGTGTAATGTAAAGGAGGAGGGATTGCTAGTAAGATCAAGAGACTGTGGAGCATGTTTTCCTGCAGTCTCACCCACCACCCACCTCCCACCACCCCCACCCACCACCACCCACCACCCACCACCCACCTCCCACCACCCACCACCCACCACCCACCACCGTAAAGAACACAATAAACCATAAAAGGGAGGGAGGAAGAAGAGGGGGTTGGGTGGGCACTTAGAGATAAAGTTAAAAAGAGAAGTTTAGTAAACTGTCCACTCTGCAGTCTCAAGTACTAAATCAGCATGCTTGACTGCACAGCAGACACTGCTGCCAATAAAGGATGGGCACCCACTAACCATGCTGCCTAAGGGGTGTCGTGTGATGTGCGATGGGGTGTCAAGTTTGAGGCTGCTGTACAAGTCCATAAGAGAATTTGAAAACGTGCTTTTTCATAAAGCAAAACCGGCAAAGCAGACAAACACACACTGTGACACAACAACAAAAATTACGGTTGGTCCTGTTTTTTGGGGGGTTGAAGAGGTCTTCGAGATATAGCCGAATTCGCGATTTAGTGGAAGTCCCCTGTATTTTCACTCCAGGTCCAATGTCAGCTATTGTCCTCTGTGAATGGGAACAACACTGTATGTCTACAGTATAAATGATAGGGCCAGCATCACATTTCATGCCTTGAGATACATCTTCTACACTGGCTAGTTCTTAGCTGCATTCATTCCTTTGATCGGAATAACATAGAATTGCGGCTTTCCCCATAAAAATGTATACTGAAAGTGAGGAATTTGTGTGTTTGGGTATGTGTGTGTGTCTGTCCGGGTGTTCATGTGAGTGTGTAAAATGTTACATTTAGATTTTGTGTAGGAGGTACGTCAAAAGACAATCCCTTTCCATTACAACCAACTTACCATAACAACCTCTTTTGGTTGGTCCTTTAATCTTGGGAGGTTGTTATAGACAGGTCTGATTGTACCATGTTGTACCGTGTTGTACATGTACCATGTTGTACCGTGTTGTACCATGTTGTACCGTGTTGTTGTTTGTTTCAGGGACACGTTGACCTATCTCCTGTGGTCCAAGAATGGACAGCTGCTGGCCGTCGGCACAGTCAAAGGGAACCTGCTTATTTACAACCACCAGACTTCCAGGTATGTTTGTCATTTGTGCATAACAGTCTGTAAGGTTTAGAGATATATTCAAGGTGTAGCTGTGTGGGCAGTGGGCAGGCAGTGTGGAAGTACAAAGCCAGAAGTGGGATAAGCTGTTCTTTTTATGGGTCTTAAGGCAGTAGGACACACCTCCCTTCCCGGATTTAGAACGCGTTTCGTGTCGTAACAGATTATCCACTTATTAGCCATATCCGTATGCAAAATAATGAAATAAACATTAGGAAATGGCAGAAGTTTACAACTATCGACATTCTCTATCAGTGCAATACAAAACAATCGTTAGAACTTGCATTTACGACATGTCGTGCGTGAGAACGTGTCAGTAAACAAGCACTTCTTGCCTGGCTGAAGAACCCTACGAGTCAATCTAAAACAGACAAGTAATGGAAAGCAGTCTGCGGATAAACATAACAAACTGCTGATGAAAAAGTGTGTTCATCCCTGCTCTGGATAGTAAAAGACATCGGACTGATGACAAAGTGGCAGCGTTCACGCGAAAAGATATTTTTCAGATTATCGCTTCTACATTTTATTGCACGTACTTGGGGCAGATCTGAATTTCACACTGGAAGATGACAAATTGGTCTTGTGAGTTGAGAACCACATTTATCTGGTAACTTACCAAACCAGAGTGTGTGTGTGTGTGTCAGTGTGTGTGTGTCAGTGTGTGTGTGTGTGTCAGTGTGTGTGTCAGTGTGTGTGTGTGTGTTTGTGTGTGTGCCGGATTACCACCATTAACGCACCCTTTTGGACTTTTCTACGTAACCTTACTATGCCTGCTGTGACATTCACGAGGATTATTGTGATTCTTGGACAATCGTGTGCCTGTGCTGAACTTGCAGGAAGACAAACGGCGTCGGAACGGTATACGTGCTGCCAAGTGTGCACGCCCAGAGCGCAGTGTGAACCAAGAGGGAGTGTGTCATTGTGTGGAAGTTTTGCTTGATTGATTTATTCATGATTTAATTTGCTTTTTGGTTCAATAGAAAAATCTGTGTACGTTATACTTTGTATTTTGTGGTGTGATTCGCCCGAGTGCGAGACCCCCATCCCTGAACGCCTCTGTGAGTGGAATTGTATACTTGTGTGAGTAATGTGAGTGTGTAGATGAGTTCAACGCAACAGCTAAGTTTCAGCCTGACAAAGAAATTCGAGTGACACAGCTAAGGGCTGTACTTGTTATTCCTTTATTAAAGCAAATGTTTCAAGATCTTTAGGCCAATAAAGATAAATTAATGTCTGTTTCTAATAACATGGGTAAACAAAATAGGGTAGGTAGGTAGGGATTTTTTGTTTTGTTTTGCCAGGATAGAATTCTTGAAAATAACTAAATGACACAAAGAGACAAGACTCGCTATAGATAGATTGATAAACAAAATTTTTAAAATGTGACAAAGGATATACAGTGGAGTCCAGCTATAACGAACCTGGGTATAACGAAATCCCGCTTTTAACGAACTGCCATTGATTTCCCGGCAGACAGCCTTCTATTTCTTACTTGTTACTTTCGGGCTACAAAGAACCTTTTGAACTCATTTGCATAAAGAACCCCTCTTATAACAAACACGTTTTCATCCCCCCAGAGCAGTTTTGTCTCTAAAAGTCACAAGGCTACAACGAACGGTGCAAGGTCTCGGCCAATCAAGACTATGGCATACTCGTAGCAAAGCCGCCAAATGGTACCGTAAACCAAGAAAAGTGACGTAATTACGTCACGGTCGAAAGTCTTTGACGTCAATGCCTCCCTGTAGTCTTTTTCTCTCGAGCGGTGTGTGTGTGTGTGTGTGTGTGTGTGTGTGTGTGTGTGTGTGTGTGTGTGTGTGTGTGTGTGTGTGTGTGTTCATTTTGTGCACATGTGTTAGTGTTACTGTTACTGTTTTTGTGTGTTTGTGTGTGTGTGTGTGTGTGTGTGTGTGCGCGCGTGCATGAGTCTGTACTCGTGTGTGTGTGTGTGTGTGGTGTGTGTGTGCGTGTGTTTGTGTGTGTGTAAGAAAGAAAGAGAGAGAGAGGGAGGGAGTGATGGAGAGAGAGTGTGTGTGTGTGTGTGTGTGTGTGTGTGTGTGTGTGTGTGTGTGTGTGTGTGTGTGTGTGAATGTCTGAAGAGTACTCGGGTACAGCGCGAGCGTTTTTTATAGACACTGACCTTCTTCCCAGGGGTCAATGACCCAGTTTTAGCTATGAGAGGTGGTTCCCCTGTCATATGAGAGAGGAAACACTTCCTGCCCCGGGGTCAGTGACAGTTTAATCTATGGGGCGGTCTCTTTGATGTCTCAGCTGAAACATGCATTATCACAAGTTGTTAGACTGGTACTCAGGCCGTCTCTTTGATTTTTTTCTATTTTGATACACTCGAGGAAAAAAAGTCCCGCCTTATGACCCGGACCGGAAAATACCGTACATGCTTTTACACGACTTTTTAAATTTTACTTCTAAAAATACAGTAAAGTGAACATTTGAACTATGCCTCTCTATGGATTATATTATGAAGCATGCAGAGATTGTACTCTCCAAGGAAAGATTGATGGGACGATCATTTGAAGGTGAGTGGGAAAACTTGTCTTGAGGCCATTTAGGGTTGAAAACTCTACAGCGAATTACTGATATAACGAACTAAAATGTATCTCCCTTGAGATTCGTTGTACCCGGACTCCACTGTAAAATGATTGTTTTACCTGGTCTGGAATCTTCAGTAGTAATTGCATAAAAAAGTCTGATATATCAATTATCATGTTAACTTTTTCTTAAAATGGGTGCGCTAAATCCTAGTCTGTTTGTTTTTAATGGACTAAGCAATCCTTGGACTGACAGAAAAGATGTATTTTAAAAATGTCCAGTTGCTTAAAATTACTTATTTTTCTAATTAGAAGAGAATATGCACTCTTTTGTGTTCAAATGGGTAGGGGGCGGGGGTAGTAAAAAGGTTACACAGTTCAAGATTGTGCGCGACAAGAGGTGTCGACGTGTTTCTTTTAACTGTGATAAAGAGCGAAAAACTCAACTTGGTATCTAACACTATTTCTGAACATTGTAACCACTTCAGCACTTTTAATTTATTTTTTCTGTCTTCCAAACTTCTAATTCAGCTTCAAAAATGAGAAAACAAAGTGGTTTTTTCTGAATTCAACAGTTAAATCACTATGTTGGATATCTATTTTACTTCCGTATTTATCTTCTTAAGTTTTTGATCATCTGATTACCTTGCTTTCCTATTTGGAAGATAATATGCACTCTTTTCTGAAAAATGGGTAGGGGGTGGGGGTAGTAAAAGCATCACAGTTCAAGATTTTGCGCGACAAGAGGTGTGTTTCTTTTAACTGTGATGAAGAGGGATAACTCAACTTGGTATCTAACACTATTTCTGAACACTGAAACCACATTAGCACTTTTATTTTTTTTCCCCCTGTGTTCCAAGCTTTAAATTCAGATAATAAAATGAGTAAAAAAGTGTGTTTTTTCTGAATTCAACAGTCGAATTACTATGTTGGATGTTCTATTTTGCTTCCCTATTTCTGTTCTTAAGTTTTTGATCATCCGATTACCTTGCCTTTCTATTTGGAAGATAATATGCACTCTTTTCTAAAGAATGGGTAGGGGGTAGGGGTAGTAAAAGCATCACAGTTCAAGATTTTGCGCGACAAGAGGTGCGTTTCTTTTAACTGTGATGAAGAGGGATAACTCAACTTGGTATCTAACACTATTTCTGAACACTGTAACCACATTTGCACTTTTAATTTATTTATTTCTGTCTTCCAAGCTTTAAATTCAGCTAATAAAATGAGTAAAAAAAAGTGTTTTTTTTCTGAATTCACCAGTTAAATCACTGTATGTTGCATGTTCTATTTTGCTTCCCTATTTCTGTTTTTAAGTTTTGATCTTCTGACTACCTTGCTTGTCTATTTGGAAGATAATAATTAATATGCACTCTTTTCTGAAAAATGAGTAGGGGGTGGGGGTAGTAAAAGCATCACAGTTCAAAATTTTGCGCGTCAAGAGGTGTATTTCTTTTAAAATTTGTGAAGAGGGATAACTCAACTTGTTATTTAACACTATTTCTGAACACTGTAACCACTTTAACACTTTTAATTTATGTTTGACTGTGTTCCATGCTTGAAATTGGGCTTCAAAAATGGATACATACGGGTTTTTTTCCAAATTCACCTGTAAAATCTTTATGTTTGATGTTCTATTTTGCTTCTCTATTTCTCTTCTTCAGTTTGTGATCATCCGATTGTTTTTTTGTTAACATATTCACAATAAAATATCACAAATTCTTCAGTAGGGTTTGCGTGAAAAAATCTCATACCTATGCTCAAACTTCAGTCGTTATCTCAAAATTTTGCGCGACAAGCTCTATTCATTTTGTTTTTTCCTGATAAACAAAACACTGAACTAACATAAAAACAAACCTTTAAAACTGCCTAACCACTTTGAAATATGGCCTCAGGTGTATACTCCAGCCTTAAAGGGGAGGGAGTCTTAAAATGGAGCTTTATTTAAAGATGCTGTTACAGAAAATCTCACAAAACTAAGCATCACAATAGCTGATGAAGTCCGGAAATATATCTGTCGGGTGTGTGTGGGTTGTGAAAGAGTGAGTACTCTAGCTTCTATTGAGGCAAAGGTCCGCATGTTCTCCTTGTTCTCAGACACACCCGTCGCTAGTGACTGGCCAATAATGTCACATGGGAAAGTTTGCCTCAGACACACCCGTCGCTAGTGACTGGCCAATAATGTCACATGGGAAAGTTTGCCTCAGACACACCCGTCGCCAGTGACTGGCCAATAATGCCTCAGGGGAAAGTTTGCCTCAGGGGAAAGTTTGCCTCAGGGGAAAGTTTGCCTCAGACACACCCGTCGCTAGTGACTGGCCAATAATGTCACATGGGAAAGTTTGCCTCAGGGGAAAGTTTGCCTCGGGGGAAAGTTTGCCTCAATAGAAGCAAGAGTATTCACTCTTTTACAATCTCTACTTATTCTTCTTCCTTGTTTATGGGTTGAAACTCCCACGTTCACTCATGATTTTGTGCGAATGGGTTTTTACGTGTACAGACCTGTTTACCCTTACGATTTTGGCGTAATTTATTACGATTTTCTGCAAAAAATACGCCATTCCGCTATCCGTGTCAAGACTACGATTTTCATAAATAAAAAAAATGTTAAAAAAAAAAAAATTAATCAATTCACATGTTTGGCATTGTTTTTTCAATGGCAAAATGGGGTGAAAAAGCACAGGACTGACCAGAGATCATGTCTGTCTGATAAGACGCTGGAGAGCTTTATTCTAGTGGTGAAGTCTCGCCCTCACTCATTCGGCAAGCGCAAGTACAGTAGAAAAGCGCTTGACACACTGAAAAAGGCCTACTACGAGCAAAAGAAAAAGAATCAGTGATGCAGGTGCTTTTGATGTGATCTTCGTTGAAATTATGATGACTACAAAAACTGACTGATGTGTTTTGTTTGTGAATGATGGATATATGTGCATGATTGCGTTTCGCAGACACAGTTGTCATGTGCGTTGTAATTGGCGACGAATGCTGGATGATTACTATTTTTGTGCCAGGATTACTATTTTTGGGGCTGAGCATTACTCCAAAACACTTATGGGGGTAAACAGGTCTGCGTGTATGACCTTTTTTTTCCCCGCCATTAAGGCAGCCATACGCCGCTTTCGTGGGAAGCATGCTGGGTATTTTTATGTTTCTATAATCCACCGAACTCTGACATGGATTACATGATCTTTTCCGTGTGCTCTTTGTCTTGTGCTGGCGTGTACACACGAAGGGGGATAAAGCACTAGCAGGTCTGCACATAAGTTGACCTGGGGATCTGAACAATCTCCACCCTCAATGTCATATCCACTACGCCACTGCGCCCGTCTCACAGCCCGTCTCACAGCCCGTCTCACAGCCCGTCTCACAGCCCGTCTCACAGCCCGTCTCACAGCCCGTCTCACAGCCCGTCTCACAGCCCGTCTCACAGCCCGTCTCACAGCCCGTACAAACCCGACAGAGTTATTTCCAAACATCATCTATTTAAAGGGATTTCCACTGTATTCATTTCATTTTGTATCCTTTCCCAGGAAAATCCCCATCATCGGCAAGCACACCAAGCGGATCACGTGCGGGGCGTGGAGCGCGGAAGGTCTGTTGGCGCTGGGTAGCGAGGACAAGACCATCTCCGTTAGCAACGCCGAGGGAGACACTCTCAGACAGACTGCGCTCAGAGCAGATCCCAACAACGTGCAGTTCTCAGAAATGAAGGGGGATGAGAGGAGTTCCATCGGAGAGAACACAGTATGCACCTTCTCTGCTTTGTACATTCACTCAAGTTTTGATTAAATGTATTCTGGTGGACTGGGAATCGAAAGGCAGGTGGCAGTGTGTGTGTAGAACAATTCAGACAAAACTGCTGGGCAGATGGTCATGAAAATCTACATATGAACTCTTGCAGATGATATCCCTAGAGGTGTTTTTTTCTCTCCAATAATTGCATTTCTTGACATCGTATCCAGGTTTTAAGAAAATATATATTGCTTTGCTTTGTTTGAATTGATTGTGTGCTCAAAAACAACAAAAATCTTTTTTTCAACTTTTTTCTCAGCAACATGTTTTTCTTATTCACAAATGTATAAACTTCTTTTCGGCTATTTTCCATTTTCATCTCTGATCATTCAGTATCTGTAGAGGTTCATCATTCTCATTCTTGATGTTTGTTTTCACTTCACAAGGTGAGTGTCAACGTGGGGAAGCAGACGTTGTTTCTCTTCAACATCAACGACCCAGACAACCCCATCGAGTTGGCTTTTCAGCAACGCTACGGCATGATCATCTCCTACAAGTGGTTAGTATCTTCTACGTCTTTCTTTACAAAAAGCCTTGTTCTTAACCCAGTGCCTCCTAGAACGCCTAATGTTGCCCGCTAAAGAAAACATATCGACGTTGTCACGGAATTTTGGCGTCACTCATTTTTGACAGCTTTTTAGCAGAAGGCCAAACCTGATAATGTTTATTATGAAATAGTGTTTATATTTGTATCTGGTATGGATAAAAAGATAAAAGAAGGTTAAATAATGACTGTATTGTCCATCATATTTTAGAGAATATTTCTCATTGAGAAAGATTTTCTTGGTCTAAAGCACAAAAACATCAAAATTGCCAAGATTCGAGTTACGCCCAAATTGCAGGATGACGACTGGAAATGCCCGCTTTACACCTTGCTACCTACTTTTATTTTCCTTTTCAAAGTATACCTATAACGCAGTGTGATGCATCTCAACATATGCACGCAACGGCCAAGCAACATTCCTGTGTGTTGCACATGGTTGTGATAAAATCTTACGTCTTTTGTCTGATCTGTTTTCATCTCGACCCGCTGCCTGTCAGCTTTGAGCATTTTCTCTTTTGGAACGCTTGATGTGTTTACTTTGCTACGAATTTGTCAAGTTTGTAATTGACAGAGTTACTTCCCATGTCATCAGAACTGCATTAGAGACGGCGTCATTCGGTGCAGTTTGTAATTGACAGAGTTACTTCCCATGTCATCAGAACTGCATTAGAGACGGCGTCATTCGGTGCAGAATGCAAAGGGTTAATCATAAAAATGTGTCATCTGTCTGCGGCGTTTGAGAGCTCTGGACAAATGTTGAGTGATTTCTTGTTGCCTTTGTTTTATATTCTGCAAGTGTTATCCCCTGTTGGCTGCATTGGAAAGATTTCAGAAATGTTCACATTATCCTTTGTGTTGCAGGTTTGGTGATGGCTACATTCTCATTGGCTTTGTGTTGCAGGTTTGGTGATGGCTACATTCTCATTGGCTTTGTGTTGCAGGTTTGGTGATGGCTACATTCTCATTGGCTTTGTGTTGCAGGTTTGGTGATGGCTACATTCTCATTGGCTTTGTGTTGCAGGTTTGGTGATGGCTACATTCTCATTGGCTTTGTGTTGCAGGTTTGGTGATGGCTACATTCTCATTGGCTTTGTGTTGCAGGTTTGGTGATGGCTACATTCTCATTGGCTTTGTGTTGCAGGTTTGGTGATGGCTACATTCTCATTGGCTTTGTGTTGCAGGTTTGGTGATGGCTACATTCTCATTGGCTTTGTGTTGCAGGTTTGGTGATGGCTACATTCTCATTGGCTTTGTGTTGCAGGTTTGGTGATGGCTACATTCTCATTGGCTTTGTGTTGCAGGTTTGGTGATGGCTACATTCTCATTGGCTTTGTGTTGCAGGTTTGGTGATGGCTACATTCTCATTGGCTTTGTGTTGCAGGTTTGGTGATGGCTACATTCTCATTGGCTTTGTGTTGCAGGTTTGGTGATGGCTACATTCTCATTGGCTTTGTGTTGCAGGTTTGGTGATGGCTACATTCTCATTGGCTTTGTGTTGCAGGTTTGGTGATGGCTACATTCTCATTGGCTTTGTGTTGCAGGTTTGGTGATGGCTACATTCTCATTGGCTTTGTGTTGCAGGTTTGGTGATGGCTACATTCTCATTGGCTTTGTGTTGCAGGGTTGGTGATGGCTACATTCTCATTGGCTTTGTGTTGCAGGTTTGGTGATGGCTACATTCTCATTGGCTTTGTGTTGCAGGTTTGGTGATGGCTACATTCTCATTGGCTTTGTGTTGCAGGTTTGGTGATGGCTACATTCTCATTGGCTTTGTGTTGCAGGTTTGGTGATGGCTACATTCTCATTGGCTTTGTGTTGCAGGTTTGGTGATGGCTACATTCTCATTGGCTTTGTGTTGCAGGTTTGGTGATGGCTACATTCTCATTGGCTTTGTGTTGCAGGTTTGGTGATGGCTACATTCTCATTGGCTTTGTGTTGCAGGTTTGGTGATGGCTACATTCTCATTGGCTTTGTGTTGCAGGTTTGGTGATGGCTACATTCTCATTGGCTTTGTGTTGCAGGTTTGGTGATGGCTACATTCTCATTGGCTTTGTGTTGCAGGTTTGGTGATGGCTACATTCTCATTGGCTTTGTGTTGCAGGTTTGGTGATGGCTACATTCTCATTGGCTTTGTGTTGCAGGTTTGGTGATGGCTACATTCTCATTGGCTTTGTGTTGCAGGTTTGGTGATGGCTACATTCTCATTGGCTTTGTGTTGCAGGTTTGGTGATGGCTACATTCTCATTGGCTTTGTGTTGCAGGTTTGGTGATGGCTACATTCTCATTGGCTTTGTGTTGCAGGTTTGGTGATGGCTACATTCTCATTGGCTTTGTGTTGCAGGTTTGGTGATGGCTACATTCTCATTGGCTTTGTGTTGCAGGTTTGGTGATGGCTACATTCTCATTGGCTTTGTGTTGCAGGTTTGGTGATGGCTACATTCTCATTGGCTTTGTGTTGCAGGTTTGGTGATGGCTACATTCTCATTGGCTTTGTGTTGCAGGTTTGGTGATGGCTACATTCTCATTGGCTTTGTGTTGCAGGTTTGGTGATGGCTACATTCTCATTGGCTTTGTGTTGCAGGTTTGGTGATGGCTACATTCTCATTGGCTTTGTGTTGCAGGTTTGGTGATGGCTACATTCTCATTGGCTTTGTGTTGCAGGTTTGGTGATGGCTACATTCTCATTGGCTTTGTGTTGCAGGTTTGGTGATGGCTACATTCTCATTGGCTTTGTGTTGCAGGTTTGGTGATGGCTACATTCTCATTGGCTTTGTGTTGCAGGTTTGGTGATGGCTACATTCTCATTGGCTTTGTGTTGCAGGTTTGGTGATGGCTACATTCTCATTGGCTTTGTGTTGCAGGTTTTATGATGGCTACATTCTCATTGGCTTTGTGTTGCAGGTTTGGTGATGGCTACATTCTCATTGGCTTTGTGTTGCAGGTTTGGTGATGGCTACATTCTCATTGGCTTTGTGTTGCAGGTTTGGTGATGGCTACATTCTCATTGGCTTTGTGTTGCAGGTTTGGTGATGGCTACATTCTCATTGGCTTTGTGTTGCAGGTTTGGTGATGGCTACATTCTCATTGGCTTTGTGTTGCAGGTTTTATGATGGCTACATTCTCATTGGCTTTGTGTTGCAGGTTTGGTGATGGCTACATTCTCATTGGCTTTGTGTTGCAGGTTTGGTGATGGCTACATTCTCATTGGCTTTGTGTTGCAGGTTTGGTGATGGCTACATTCTCATTGGCTTTGTGTTGCAGGTTTGGTGATGGCTACATTCTCATTGGCTTTGTGTTGCAGGTTTGGTGATGGCTACATTCTCATTGGCTTTGTGTTGCAGGTTTGGTGATGGCTACATTCTCATTGGCTTTGTGTTGCAGGTTTGGTGATGGCTACATTCTCATTGGCTTTGTGTTGCAGGTTTGGTGATGGCTACATTCTCATTGGCTTTGTGTTGCAGGTTTGGTGATGGCTACATTCTCATTGGCTTTGTGTTGCAGGTTTGGTGATGGCTACATTCTCATTGGCTTTGTGTTGCAGGTTTGGTGATGGCTACATTCTCATTGGCTTTGCTCAGGGATTCTTCGTGGTCATCTCAACACACATGAAAGAAATTGGGCAGGTGAGAAAGCAGAGCAGTTGATTTTCTTTTTCATTTTTAGATGTTTATGTAAATGGCCTGGTGGATAAGACGTCGGCCTCCCATGTGAAGGTTGAGTGTTTGAATCCTGGCTGTGTCTGGTGGGTGAAGGGTGGAGATGTTTCCAATCTTCCTGGTCAGCTTATGTGCAGACCTGCCAGTGCTAGTGGGGCAGGTGGGGTGGGTCTGAAAGGGAAGGTCCTAGTGTGCAGACCTGCCAGTGCTAGTGGGGCAGGTGGGGTGGGTCTGAAAGGGAAGGTCCTAGTGTGCAGACTTGCCAGTGCTAGTGGGGCAGGTGGGGTGGGTCTGAAAGGGAAGGCCCTAGTGTGCAGACCTGCCAGTGCTAGTGGGGCAGGTGGGGTGGGTCTGAAAGGGAAGGTCCTAGTGTGCAGACCTGCCAGTGCTAGTGGGGCAGGTGGGGTGGGTCTGAAAGGGAAGGTCCTAGTGTGCAAACTTGCCAGTGCTAGTGGGGCAGGTGAGGTGGGTCTGAAAGGGAAGGTCCTAGTGGGGCAGGTGAGGTGGGTCTGAAAGGGAAGGTCCTAGTGTGCACATGAATGATTATCAACTCTCCTTTTATGAACTGCGTTGCTAAGTTTTACGAGCAGGGAAACATTAAAGTAGAAACTTAGCTGAAGTTTTTCACGACTAGAGACTTGCTTTTTTCTCTTGTGTGGAGAATGTGAATTTGAGTGACATTATTTGATTGGTTGTGTTGATTGCAGGAGCTGTTTCAGGCCAGGAACCACAAGAATCGTCTGACAGACATTGCTGTATCTTCTACACTGGGAAAGGCTGCGTCTGCTGGCGACAACTGGTATGTCGTCCTCACAGTTGTCATCTCTTCACGAGGGCTGTACACATACACATGAAACATTTGTGGGCTTTTTGCCCTGCTCTCTCCCCCCCTTCCCCATCTCCCCCCCCCCTTCCCCATCTCTCCCCCCCCTTCCCCATCTCTCCCCCCCCTTCCCCATCTCTCCCCCCCCTCCCCATCTCCCCCCTTCCCCATCTCTCCCCCCCTTCCCCATCTCTCCCCCTTCCCCATCTCTCCCCCCCTTCCCCATCTCTCCCCCCTTCCCCAGCTCTCCCCCCCTTCCCCATCTCTCCCCCCCTTCCCCATCTCTCCCCCCTTCCCCATCTCTCCCCCCCTTCCCCATCTCTCTCCCTCTCTCTCTCCTCCCTCTCTCTCCCTCTCTCTCCTTCTCTCTCTCTCTCCTCCCTCTCTCTCCCTCTCTCTCTCGCTCCTCCCTCTCTCTCTCTCCCTCTCTCTTCCCCATCTCTCCCCCCTTCCCCATCTCTCCCCCCCTTCCCCATCTCTCTCCCTCTCTCTCTCTCTCCTCCCTCTCTCTCCCTCTCTCTCTCGCTCCTCCCTCTCTCTCTCTCTCCCTCTCTCTTTCCCTCTCTCTCTCCCTCTCTCTCTCTCTCTCCTCTCTCTCTCTCTCTCTCCCTCTCTCTCTCTCTCCTCTCTCTCTCCCTCTATCTCCTTTCTCTCTCTCCCTCTCTCTCCCTCTCTCTATCTCTCTCTCCCTCTCTCCCTCTCTCTATCTCTCCCTCTCTCTCTCTCTCTCTCTCTCTCTCTCTCTCTCTCTCTCTCTCTCTCTCTCTCTCTCTCTCGTACTTTTGTAGGTTTACATGTAAATAAATACACAGACACAATTGTAAAGACACCCCAGAACTAAACCCTGACCCTGACCCTGACCCCCACACCAGTTATTTTATCACCCTTTCAACAACCTCTCCTGACCCTCACACACCTGACTTGCAGCGTCAAGATCCACGACCTGGCCGACTTCAAAGAGATGTACGCCATCATCACACTGGAGGAGGAGCGTCAGCTGGACAAGATCGAGTGGTCGGACGACGGTCAGTTGCTGGCGGTCACCACGCCCAAGGGGGCGCTGCATGTCTACCTGGCCAAGCTGCCCATGCTGGCCTCGCTCAACCAGACGCGTGTCGCCTACCTGACCTCCCTGCTGGAGGTCACCATCGAGGACAGTGTCAATGGGGTGAGAGAGGGGAGTTTTAGTGTTTAAGGTCACATGCATTCGCGTTCATCAAATCTGACATGGAGAAATGTCAGTGGTGGTGCATGTCACATCAAGACAAACGAAACACTACAACATTAGCATTATATTTAAATATATGTACTAAGTAATAACATTGTTCTCAACTTAACACCTGTCTGCTTACATAAATAATAATAATAATATGGGAGATTTATAGAGCGCTTGACGTTCTCTAAGCGCTTTACAATGAATTGGTGAGAGGTCAAGGCAGGTGAAATAGCCCGCACGTTGAACATCTCTCATGCTCGGTATTTTCGTGTTTCTATAACCTACCGAACTCTGACATGGATTACAGGATCTTTTCCGCACGCACTTGGTCTTGAGCTTGCGTGTACACACGAAGGGGGTTAAGTCACTAGCAGGTCTGCACATAAGTTGACCTGGGAGATCGGAAAAATCTCCACTTTTAACCCACCAGGCGGCACACATGAACTTGTGCATGCATGCATGTATGTATGCAGACACACTCAACACATACACATGTGTATGCATGGATGGGTACACACACACACCTGGGAACACAATCATGTTGGTGTGTGTGTGTGTGTGTGTAAACACGCATGTGTATGTGTGCACAGCGTCTGTCGTTGTTTGTTTTAGTGTGTAATGACTGATGGATCATTCCCATAACTGAATTGGGTGAACCTAGTGCAATCAGCAAAAAGATGGGACATTTTTTTCTACATTCCAGACCCAGGGTAATGGCTGTACTGTTTCATTTCTTTTTTCCAAACAGAACGTACTTGTTAAGATGTAGAAAACAAAGGGGGATAAGCGCTTCAATACAAAGCTGACCTGTGCAACAAAAGTAAGTGAATTTATTTTTAAGCTACTTGTGTGCAACAGGAAAACCCAATGACAATAGCAGTGGAAGTGGAGCCATCATTCCTGGCCATCGGACCGTACCATGTCGGCGTGGGCATGAACAACCGCGCCTGGTTTTACATCCTGGGTGACAACGGTAAGCTGGCTGCAAAATACCTACATTTCTAGCATTTCTATGATTTGTTTTCCTCCTGATGTTGTACAGGAGAAACAACACCACCCGCCCCCCTTCCGAAGACACTGTATTTAAGAGGAAAGGAAATTGGGCCAGGGGGAAAGTTAGGAAAAAAATGGAGATTTTGTGTGTGTGTGTGTGTGTGTGTGTGTGTGCTGGGTTCATCTGGTGGATAATGTGGGTTTTACAGTAACTATGAGAGTTGTAAAAGATACTATCAGCATTATTTCAGGGCTGACACTACAGGTAGCAGTGAAAGACTTTTTTTCTGGAGGATGCTTAGAGTGCAGAAACCAAGGAAAATGGGTGCTTTCTCAGAATTTTCTTTGGTCTTCAAAATGTATGTCCTGCGGATGGTGTATTTATTTATTTTTTTATGGCTGCCGTGCACATAATTGGTGGGCGTTTATTCAAACAAAATGCATCTATCCACTCACAATGTCCTTTTGCTCATTCTCCACTTATTAACATTCTACCATTTGCACCTTGAAACTTGTTACCTGTGGGTGGTGTAACGTTCAGGTCCAGAGATGTTGAAGGAGCAGCGAGAGTACCTGGGGACGGTGCGGGCCATGAGTCTCAATGCAGACTACGCTGCCGTCAGCTTTGAGGGCAAGGTTCAGCTGCACATGGTGAGTGTTGCCTGCATCACTTTCTGTCTGGAACATACTGTCCAGCACATGTCACATATCATACACTCCATTCTATACTATACACATATCATACACTCCATTCTATACTATACACATATCATACACTCCATTCTATACTATACTGTCCAGCACATGTCACATATCATACACTCCATTCTATACTATACTCATGTATTTACGAAGACGACAAAGTAACAACTCTCAAATTGTTACTTCGTCGTCTTTGTAAGTATGTTGCTACAGTAGTTGTTTTGTCTTTTCCTGAATTTCTTGTGTCCATTTCAGATTGAGAGTGACACGACAGGAGCCATGAACGAGGAGCGTGAGTCTCGTCTCTTCCCCGACCCCGAGCACCATGACTCTCAGATCACCTGCCACTACCTCACCTCAGACTTCCTCATCTTTGGCACTCAGGTCGGTTCACTTGCACATGATGCACAATGCGAAAGAACAACATGTGTAGCAATTTCTGCGATTTGGGTCATTGTTGACTGACGCTTCTGATTGGATAAACACAGGGAAAAAGTTGGACCAAAATGTAAACAAACTTTACTGTGCACACTGACTATGGCATTCCATTTGTCAAATAATCATTTGGATACTTTTTCATGGTTTTTTCACCAGTTTTAGCTAAATAATCATTATTTAGAAGCTCATGTGCTAAATAAGTAATTGTTTATAAACAATGTAAAACAATTCTAAATAATTTTTTGTTTACGTAAACCATTCATTATTTACCTAAACAATTCATTGTTTAGGTAAATAATTCATTGTTTACGTAAATAATGATTTATTTAGCAACATTGCTGATTGTTTACAAACAATGTAAACTACGTCTAAATAATATATTGTTTACGTAAACAATATATTATTTAGACTTATATTACATTGTTTATAAACAATCAGCAATGTTGCTAAATAAATCATTATTTACGTAAACAATGAATTATTTACCTAAACAATGAATTGTTCTTTTCGTACGGCAATTTCAGCTTGTAAAATAAACAAATTTACGAACATTTTCTGATAAATAATGTTTGGAGATACCTTGTATTGAAAAAAAAATGAAGCTTAGAAGTCAATTCTTGATTCCCCTAAATAATGAAAACTGCTCACTTTATCCACCCAAAAAATATTATTTTGTGAAATAAGTGATTATTTGTGTAAACAATGAATGGTTTACGTAAACAAAAAATTATTTAGAATTTTTTTACATTGTTTATAAACAATTACTTATTTAGCACATGAGCTTCTAAATAATGATTATTTAGCTAAAACTGGTGAAAAAAACATGAAAAAGTATCCAAATAATTATTTGACAAACGGAATGCCATAACTGACTCCCACTTTCCTTCAAGCAAGTATGGTATAGATTGAACATTGGTATAGGTAGCAGTCAGGATGTATAGATTGAACATTGGAAAGTCCTTCTTTGAGCCATGTGACGTCCGAGTTCTAACTAAAATCGATCAATACATAAATGTTATTTGTATATTTGACCGAAATATGACATTTTACACAGATCTCAACAGTCATTGTTCACCCGTCACGATATAATCTTCGTGGTTGAAAACGACGTTAAACACCAAATAAAGAAAGAGAGTCATTGTTCACCCCGACAGCTGGTGCATTCTCGGAGGAACACAGACTGTTTTGATCTGTGTAAAATGTCATGTTTTAGTCAAAATTAGAAATAACTTATATTGAAATGAACAAGCGACGTTCATCCTCGAACGGAGGTTTCACTGTCACATGATGTGTGTGTTGCTGTGCAGAACGGGAGCATTCACTTTTTCTTCATCGAGGACTGGCAGTACGTGATGGAGCACCGGCACATGGCTGGCATTCGCCGCATCTTTCCCGACCCCAGCGGCACCCGCCTCATCTTCATTGACGACAAGAGTGATGGATACGTCCTCAATCCAGTCAGTTACTTCATAATTGTTATAATCAACACTTGTAATTTTAAGAATCTGCTTCTCATGGTTTACTTATATTGATACGTAACACTTGGCAGTAAAAACATGCACAAGCAAACTGAAATAAATAATGATGACTACATGAAGGGACAAAACTACATGAAGGGACAAAACTACATGAAGGGACAAAACTACATGAAGGGACAAAACTACACAAATCAGATGCTGAATTAATGCTTGACTCTGTAAGCACCACCCACATACATTCCTTTCACAGGGTAGAAATAATTAACTGCAATGTATCCACGCGGTGGTTAAAAGCATCTTTTTGGTGACAGGTGACGGATTCGGTGGTGACCATTCCAGACTTTTCCCCCACGGTACAGGGCGTCCTGTGGGAAAACTGGCCTCTGGACAAGGTGAGCATGTTTGTACTGTGTCACTTGGCTCCGTGTACAGTGGAGCCTGATTTTAAGACCTTCACAAGTCTGAAAGTCGGGTCTTAACCAGGCGGGAGTCTTAAAATGGAGGTACATTTACAGAGGTTTTGAAAAGAAGGTCTGAAAGCACCATCTTAACAGGACGGGAGTCTTAAATCAGAGGGGGTGTTCTGCTGTGGAATTTCTACACTAGTTCCATTGTTGCTCAATCTAATGAAGAGCTTGGCTAATTATTTATTATTTGGTCAGTAATCTGCTTTCTCTAAATAAATAATTACATGATATTGTGTGTACATTTAAAATTATTACCAATTCAGTGCCCCATATGCCTTTTTGACCAATCAGGACGCATTCTAGGTGACCCTCCAAATGTTATAACGTTCAGGCAGGGACCCTTTTTGTTTATCAAGCTAAAAATTAACAAGACAAAGTAAAAATTTAAATCAACAATATCAGCATGATTTATTCTAAAGAATGACACTTCAAATGCTATCAGATAATACTCTCTTTATCTAAAAAATACCGAAAAGCGAGTTTTGTCGGTGGGTGCTTTGCGGAACAGCAAGGCACCGCCCATTCTCTGAGTGTGCAATGCCGACCCGCTCACTTCAAATTTAAATTATCTAAGTTCGGAAAAATCAAGTGAAATTGTGTCAATCGCTTTACGTCAAATGTATCTTTACGTCATTTCCCATCCGTCTGGAATCGGTTCTAAACCTGTCGCTCTCTGTTCAACAAAAAAAAAGCGAAGCAACCGAAATGCATGTTCAACATGGTTTATCTTGTGAGATTGTTGTGTGTCAAACGCATTTGATCTGTGAATATTCATCACGTCAGGTGTGTTACTCTGATTGGCTGACCCAGTCACGAGAATTCTTTGACTGACAGGCATAATCAGGTAGGAGTACTCAAGTTCCCATTGCGGCTGTTCTGTCTAATTCGCGGGGTCACTTCGAAATTTCTTTTGGTCGAATTAAACGGTAATAAAACCGTTATTTCTAATATGCTGACTGTTAGCAAATGATAACAGACATGTCTCACAAACGATATCAGCATTCGCCTAAAAGGCTCATGCTTGATATCTTTTTTCTCGACATGTCTGTTATCATTTGCTAACAGTCAGCATATTAGAAATATTACTCATACTAACAGGTGATGGCGGGAGAGTTTGTTTGTCAGGTATTATGGATATCATGTTTCTGTTGCATACTACTCTTTACAGAACATGCATTCCTTAAAGAGTCATGCATGTAGCTCATTCCTGTAAGTTTTGTTTTTTCATACTGCTTGGTTCATATTTTCAAACTTGGGATGTCAATACTCATGAGATAATGTAGAACATGCATCTACCTACACTGCTGATATTTAAGCCTCAAATGAATAGGAACAATTTGGACAGAACTCCGTCGGGTTTGTATGGGTTGTCGAAAGGTGAATGAATGCATCGCACTACAATGATATCATTGGGGAACAAACAACAACTCCAATATGAGTTCCCTCCACTGTATTTGGTCAAATAAATAATACAGTTATGATATATACACACCTACACACACAATCATGAAAAGAAAGATATCAGGGTTATGGATTCAAAACCGGGTACTCACAGGTTTGAAGACAGGTTTGACAATCCCGTGCACAAACCAACACAATAATCTTACCCGGAGTCTATCAAAAATTGCTACCCGTGAGGTAGACAGAAAAAACACACACACAGTCCGTGAAATCACTGACACACAATATCCACAGTACAATACCGACACACGGCTAGTGTGTACCGACACACGGCTAGTGTGTAAGTGAAAAAATACAGTCACAGTTCACAGTTAGGATTGGGACCAGTGAGACTGCGGCAACCTTCTAATCTAGTTGCTAAATACTAATTATACTTTAATTAAATAGGTTCTCCTGAACATGGCTTAACTCAACTAGATCACACACAAAAACTGCCGATATGTCCGTTCACTTGAAAAAAGTAGTGGTGTACTTGATTCTCCGACTGGCGATCTCGACCTAACCAGTTTACATCGTCCCGTGACCTTTCTGGGTCCAACTATACGGACTTTCCTGTAACCTCGCTGCTAGCTTCGTGAAAGTCCCGTCGAACTTCAGCTAAACTGGTCCAGAGAAATAAGATATTCGGCGGCTTTCTCATCCTTTTTATATTTAGTCAAGTGGGTTTTAGTATGGTGACACCACTGTGACGCGACGAAGCCAGACTATGTTTTAGCAGCTGGTTATATTACCGGAATAGACATCTAGGTTGTTTTAGTAGTTTTAGTCGTTCTTTAACCACTGTGATGTGTTGGAAGAGTTTATTTTTATGTGCTGTTTTAGAGGTACTTTTTATCAGTATGGAACATGTTCAGTTCTTACAGTAGTTGATAGTGGGGGGGGGGGGGGGGGGGGATCCTATCTTATTCTGCGTACTTTTATTGTGGTTCCGATAGCTCTTAGAGTTTCATAGTTCTCACCATGTCTGTATAGTGTATGTATTAGTTACTGTGATACCAAATTGTCTTACCCATGTATGTATGATGCTATGCGCCAGTGATGTATGAATGCTATTTATTTTTGTTTTTATCACACAGCAAGCTGCTTTCCTCGTGTATTTTTTATGTTCATTCATGTATTGTACACTTGGCAATAAATTATCTATCTATCAAAAAAAAAAAAAAAAGATGATTCTTCTTTTCCGGCATCTGGCCGCAATCCTCCACTCATGTACAGGTTACTAGACACACTGCACAAACATGAAGAGCGGACATCTTGTTATTACAATCTGTCCTCTACGAACTAGTTTCTGCAATGTAAATCGGTTCAGCTTACGCGATACACAAAATATCGATATTCGAATGCCTATTAAAGTTACCTGTTAAAGTGCTTTGACGATCGCGTCTCAGAAAACACAAGTAAGGGCTGGAACCTTCTCGTGCATTCTCTCCGGGCATTTTCTCCTCCCGCGCGATTAACATTGAGACCTTTCTCCTCGATGGACAGCCGTCAAGTGTGCTGCTAAACTAGCTACGATTCACGAAGTTAACTGTTCGCTGGTTTGTGGGCTCTGTTCACTCCGTGAAACACACATTTCCACGTGTATCTTGTTTCCACGCGTATCTTGTTGGCTTTCGTGAATCGTGAAGGATACAAATGCTATCTCGGCCTGACTCAGTTGTTAGCCGTTTGATTTCCTTCACAAATACCCTTGCTAAAACCTGTGACAAACATTGAAGGGGCCAATCACTAGCGAGGAAACATGTGGACACGAGCAGTCGACTTCGTGAAACTGACTGCATGAATTAAGCTTTGGCACTGAATTTTCGGAAAAAGGATTTCACGGAGTCTTCGCAAAATCGATTTTAGGCTTTAGTCATGTCAATCCTTTCTCCCTCCAGTTAATTAAGCCTTGCGTTTGTGTTAGTTGTTGCAGGGCGTGTTCAGTGTTGTCAGGCATGGGAATTGTCCGCCGAACGGCGGATTTCCGCCGAATTTTTATTTTGTTCCGCCGAAAAAGCAAAAGTGTCCGCCGAAAAAATAAAGGGGGGAGGCAAAGCACCGGTTGCTTTTGCCTTTGCGCAAAAGCCCGCGAAAACTGTCCGTACTTTGTTCACGCACTGCTACCGCCCGCCTCAGTTACTTGAACTTTGAGTGAAACAGCTCGCTGTTGATTCGCGGGCACGCTATAGGATTCGTAGTGTACCTTTGTCTCTAAAAGTCACAAGGCTACAACGATCTGTGTGTGAGGCGAGATCAAAGGCAGGTCCATTGTGATAGCTGGATGGCCTTGTTTATAGACACTGACCTTCTTTCTAGGGGTCATTGACTCAGTTTTAGCTATGAGAGGTGGTTCCCCTTTCATATGAGAGGAAACACTTCCTGCACCCGGGTCAGTGACCGAGTTTAACCTATGGGGAGTTTAACCTATGGGGCGGTCTCTTTGATGTCTTGAGAGGAAACTTGGCCAGGGTAGTACATGCACCAGAACTGGTGGACACCATGAAATCGGAGATTGATCGGAGATTGATCAGAATGTACATGTACATGCTTTTACACGACTTTTTAAATTTTACTTCTAAAATTGTGACAGTAAAGTGAACATTTGAACTATGCCTCTCTCTATGGATTATATTATGAAGCTGTTGAAAACATGCAGAGATTGTACTCTCCAAGGAAAGATCGATGGGACGATCATTTGAAGGTGAGTGGGAAAACTTGTCTTAAGACCATTTAGGGTTGAAAACTCCACAGCGAATTGCTGATATAACGAACTAAAATTTATCTCCCTTGAGATTCACTGTACCCGGACTTCACTGTATAATATATATATATATATTATGTATATAATTTTTTTTCTTCAAAAAAGCAAAAATTGGTACTAAAAACTCTGATTCTAAAAACAGAATTTAATGGCAAACTTGGAGCTCAGATGACACCAGATTGCACCATCTGGGTTCTTTGGAGAATTTTTTTTCCGGGGGGGCATGCCCCCGGACCCCCCTAGTAAGGCTAGGCGCTTCGCGCCGTCGACTTGACGATTCGCGTCTTCAGTTATACATTTTCCGCCTTTTTTACAATTTTCAATTCCCATGCCTGGTTGTATTGTTGTTGCAGGGCGTGTTCAGTGTTGTATTGTTGTTGCAGGGCGTGTTCAGTGTTGTATTGTTGTTGCAGGGCGTATTCAGTGTTGTATTGTTGTTGCAGGGCGTGTTCAGTGTTGTATTGTTGTTGCAGGGTGTGTTCAGTGTTGTATTGTTGTTGCAGGGTGTGTTCAGTGTTGTATTGTTGTTGCAGGGCATGTTCAGTGTTGTATTGTTGTTGCAGGGCGTGTTCATTGTTGTATTGTTGTTGCAGGGTGTGTTCAGTGTTGTATTGTTGTTGCAGGGCGTGTTCAGTGTTGTATTGTTGTTGCAGGGTGTGTTCAGTGTTGTATTGTTGTTGCAGGGCGTGTTCATTGTTGTATTGTTGTTGCAGGGTGTGTTCATTGTTGTATTGTTGTTGCAGGGTGTGTTCAGTGTTGTATTGTTGTTGCAGGGCGTGTTCATTGTTGTATTGTTGTTGCAGGGTGTGTTCAGTGTTGTATTGTTGTTGCAGGGCGTGTTCAGTGTTGTATTGTTGTTGCAGGGTGTGTTCAGTGTTGTATTGTTGTTGCAGGGCGTGTTCATTGTTGTATTGTTGTTGCAGGGTGTGTTCAGTGTTGTATTGTTGTTGCAGGGCGTGTTCAGTGTTGTATTGTTGTTGCAGGGTGTGTTCATTGTTGTATTGTTGTTGCAGGGCGTGTTCAGTGTTGTATTGTTGTTGCAGGGCGTGTTCAGTGTTGTATTGTTGTTGCAGGGTGTGTTCATTGTTGTATTGTTGTTGCAGAGCGTGTTCATTGTTTATTGTTGTTGCAGGGTGTGTTCATTGTTGTATTGTTGTTGCAGGGTGTGTTCATTGTTGTATTGTTGTTGCAGGGCGTGTTCATTGTTGTATTGTTGTTGCAGGGTGTGTTCATTGTTGTATTGTTGTTGCAGGGCGTGTTCATTGTTGTATTGTTGTTGCAGGGTGTGTTCATTGTTGTATTGTTGTTGCAGGGCGTGTTCAGTGTTGTATTGTTGTTGCAGGGCGGGGCGTGTTCAGTGTTGTATTGTTGTTGCAGGGCGTCTTCAGTTATACATTTTCCGCCTTTTTTACAATTTTCAATTCCCATGCCTGGTTGTATTGTTGTTGCAGGGCGTGTTCAGTGTTGTATTGTTGTTGCAGGGCGTGTTCAGTGTTGTATTGTTGTTGCAGGGCGTATTCAGTGTTGTATTGTTGTTGCAGGGCGTGTTCAGTGTTGTATTGTTGTTGCAGGGTGTGTTCAGTGTTGTATTGTTGTTGCAGGGTGTGTTCAGTGTTGTATTGTTGTTGCAGGGCATGTTCAGTGTTGTATTGTTGTTGCAGGGCGTGTTCATTGTTGTATTGTTGTTGCAGGGTGTGTTCAGTGTTGTATTGTTGTTGCAGGGCGTGTTCAGTGTTGTATTGTTGTTGCAGGGTGTGTTCAGTGTTGTATTGTTGTTGCAGGGCGTGTTCATTGTTGTATTGTTGTTGCAGGGTGTGTTCATTGTTGTATTGTTGTTGCAGGGTGTGTTCAGTGTTGTATTGTTGTTGCAGGGCGTGTTCATTGTTGTATTGTTGTTGCAGGGTGTGTTCAGTGTTGTATTGTTGTTGCAGGGCGTGTTCAGTGTTGTATTGTTGTTGCAGGGCGTGTTCAGTGTTGTATTGTTG
Source organism: Littorina saxatilis (assembly GCF_037325665.1). Classification (NCBI taxonomy): domain Eukaryota; kingdom Metazoa; phylum Mollusca; class Gastropoda; order Littorinimorpha; family Littorinidae; genus Littorina; species Littorina saxatilis. The sequence continues at coordinate 56,626,219 of NC_090250.1, read as the reverse complement.
TTGCAGGGTGTGTTCATTGTTGTATTGTTGTTGCAGGGCGTGTTCATTGTTGTATTGTTGTTGCAGGGCGTGTTCAGTGTTGTATTGTTGTTGCAGGGTGTGTTCATTGTTGTATTGTTGTTGCAGAGCGTGTTCATTGTTTATTGTTGTTGCAGGGTGTGTTCATTGTTGTATTGTTGTTGCAGGGTGTGTTCATTGTTGTATTGTTGTTGCAGGGCGTGTTCATTGTTGTATTGTTGTTGCAGGGCGTGTTCATTGTTGTATTGTTGTTGCAGGGTGTGTTCATTGTTGTATTGTTGTTGCAGGGCGTGTTCATTGTTGTATTGTTGTTGCAGGGTGTGTTCATTGTTGTATTGTTGTTGCAGGGCGTGTTCAGTGTTGTATTGTTGTTGCAGGGCGGGGCGTGTTCAGTGTTGTATTGTTGTTGCAGGGCGTATTCATTGTTGTATTGTTGTTGCAGGGCGTGTTCAGTGTTGTATTGTTGTTGCAGGGTGTGTTCATTGTTGTATTGTTGTTGCAGGGCGTGTTCAGTGTTGTATTGTTGTTGCAGGGCGGGGCGTGTTCAGTGTTGTATTGTTGTTGCAGGGCGTATTCATTGTTGTATTGTTGTTGCAGGGTGTGTTCATTGTTGTATTGTTGTTGCAGGGTGTGTTCATTGTTGTATTGTTGTTGCAGGGCGTGTTCAGTGTTGTATTGTTGTTGCAGGGTGTGTTCATTGTTGTATTGTTGTTGCAGGGTGTGTTCATTGTTGTATTGTTGTTGCAGGGCGTGTTCAGTGTTGTATTGTTGTTGCAGGGCGGGGCGTGTTCAGTGTTGTATTGTTGTTGCAGGGCGTATTCATTGTTGTATTGTTGTTGCAGGGTGTGTTCATTGTTGTATTGTTGTTGCAGGGTGTGTTCATTGTTGTATTGTTGTTGCAGGGTGTGTTCATTGTTGTATTGTTGTTGCAGGGTGTGTTCATTGTTGTATTGTTGTTGCAGGGTGTGTTCATTGTTGTATTGTTGTTGCAGGGTGTGTTCATTGTTGTATTGTTGTTGCAGGGTGTGTTCATTGTTGTATTGTTGTTGCAGGGTGTGTTCATTGTTGTATTGTTGTTGCAGGGCGTGTTCAGTGTTGTATTGTTGTTGCAGGGCGGGGCGTGTTCAGTGTTGTATTGTTGTTGCAGGGTGTGTTCATTGTTGTATTGTTGTTGCAGGGCGTGTTCAGTGTTGTATTGTTGTTGCAGGGCGTGTTCAGTGTTGTATTGTTGTTGCAGGGTGTGTTCAGTGTTGTATTGTTGTTGCAGGGCGTGTTCAGTGTTGTATTGTTGTTGCAGGGCGTGTTCAGTGTTGTATTGTTGTTGCAGGGCGTGTTCATTGTTGTATTGTTGTTGCAGGGTGTGTTCATTGTTGTATTGTTGTTGCAGGGTGTGTTCATTGTTGTATTGTTGTTGCAGGGCGTGTTCAGTGTTGTATTGTTGTTGCAGGGCGGGGCGTGTTCAGTGTTGTATTGTTGTTGCAGGGCGTATTCATTGTTGTATTGTTGTTGCAGGGCGTGTTCAGTGTTGTATTGTTGTTGCAGGGTGTGTTCATTGTTGTATTGTTGTTGCAGGGCGTGTTCAGTGTTGTATTGTTGTTGCAGGGCGGGGCGTGTTCAGTGTTGTATTGTTGTTGCAGGGCGTATTCATTGTTGTATTGTTGTTGCAGGGTGTGTTCATTGTTGTATTGTTGTTGCAGGGTGTGTTCATTGTTGTATTGTTGTTGCAGGGTGTGTTCATTGTTGTATTGTTGTTGCAGGGTGTGTTCAGTGTTGTATTGTTGTTGCAGGGCGGGGCGTGTTCAGTGTTGTATTGTTGTTGCAGGGCGGGGCGTGTTCAGTGTTGTATTGTTGTTGCAGGGCGTGTTCATTGTTGGATTGTTGTTGCAGGGTGTGTTCAGTGTTGTATTGTTGTTGCAGGGCGTGTTCAGTGTTGTATTGTTGTTGCAGGGTGTGTTCATTGTTGTATTGTTGTTGCAGGGCGTGTTCAGTGTTGTATTGTTGTTGCAGGGTGTGTTCATTGTTGTATTGTTGTTGCAGGGCGTGTTCAGTGTTGTATTGTTGTTGCAGGGTGTGTTCATTGTTGTATTGTTGTTGCAGGGCGTGTTCAGTGTTGTATTGTTGTTGCAGGGCGGGGCGTGTTCAGTGTTGTATTGTTGTTGCAGGGCGGGGCGTATTCATTGTTGTATTGTTGTTGCAGGGTGTGTTCATTGTTGTATTGTTGTTGCAGGGCGTGTTCAGTGTTGTATTGTTGTTGCAGGGTGTGTTCATTGTTGTATTGTTGTTGCAGGGCGTGTTCAGTGTTGTATTGTTGTTGCAGGGTGTGTTCATTGTTGTATTGTTGTTGCAGGGTGTGTTCAGTGTTGTATTGTTGTTGCAGGGTGTGTTCATTGTTGTATTGTTGTTGCAGGGTGTGTTCAGTGTTGTATTGTTGTTGCAGGGTGTGTTCATTGTTGTATTGTTGTTGCAGGGTGTGTTCAGTGTTGTATTGTTGTTGCAGGGTGTGTTCATTGTTGTATTGTTGTTGCAGGGTGTGTTCAGTGTTGTATTGTTGTTGCAGGGTGTGTTCATTGTTGTATTGTTGTTGCAGGGTGTGTTCATTGTTGTATTGTTGTTGCAGGGCGTGTTCAGTGTTGTATTGTTGTTGCAGGGTGTGTTCAGTGTTGTATTGTTGTTGCAGGGTGTGTTCATTGTTGTATTGTTGTTGCAGGGTGTGTTCATTGTTGTATTGTTGTTGCAGGGCGTGTTCAGTGTTGTATTGTTGTTGCAGGGTGTGTTCAGTGTTGTATTGTTGTTGCAGGGCGTGTTCAGTGTTGTATTGTTGTTGCAGGGTGTGTTCATTGTTGTATTGTTGTTGCAGGGTGTGTTCAGTGTTGTATTGTTGTTGCAGGGTGTGTTCAGTGTTGTATTGTTGTTGCAGGGCGTGTTCATTGTTGTATTGTTGTTGCAGGGCGTGTTCATTGTTGTATTGTTGTTGCAGGGCGTGTTCAGTGTTGTATTGTTGTTGCAGGGCGTGTTCAGTGTTGTATTGTTGTTGCAGGGCGTGTTCAGTGTTGTATTGTTGTTGCAGGGCGTGTTCAGTGTTGTATTGTTGTTGCAGGGTGTGTTCATTGTTGTATTGTTGTTGCAGGGTGTGTTCATTGTTGTATTGTTGTTGCAGGGCGTGTTCAGTGTTGTATTGTTGTTGCAGGGTGTGTTCAGTGTTGTATTGTTGTTGCAGGGTGTGTTCAGTGTTGTATTGTTGTTGCAGGGTGTGTTCAGTGTTGTATTGTTGTTGCAGGGTGTGTTCAGTGTTGTATTGTTGTTGCAGGGTGTGTTCAGTGTTGTATTGTTGTTGCAGGGTGTGTTCAGTGTTGTATTGTTGTTGCAGGGTGTGTTCAGTGTTGTATTGTTGTTGCAGGGCGTATTCATTGTTGTATTGTTGTTGCAGGGCGTGTTCATTGTTGTATTGTTGTTGCAGGGTGTGTTCAGTGTTGTATTGTTGTTGCAGGGTGTGTTCAGTGTTGTATTGTTGTTGCAGGGTGTGTTCAGTGTTGTATTGTTGTTGCAGGGTGTGTTCAGTGTTGTATTGTTGTTGCAGGGTGTGTTCAGTGTTGTATTGTTGTTGCAGGGTGTGTTCAGTGTTGTATTGTTGTTGCAGGGTGTGTTCAGTGTTGTATTGTTGTTGCAGGGCGTATTCATTGTTGTATTGTTGTTGCAGGGCGTGTTCATTGTTGTATTGTTGTTGCAGGGTGTGTTCATTGTTGTATTGTTGTTGCAGGGTGTGTTCATTGTTGTATTGTTGTTGCAGGGCGTGTTCAGTGTTGTATTGTTGTTGCAGGGCGTGTTCATTGTTGTATTGTTGTTGCAGGGCGTGTTCGTCGCGTACGACCAGGAGAAGATCTACACCTACGTGCACTGCCGGGAGACCATCAACGGTATGAAATCCATCATGGCTCTGTCCCCACCTATCGCTACTCTGACAGTGATCCTTATGACCCCAGTACCAGTGAGTCCGTCGTTACTCTGACAGTGATCCTTATGACCCCAGTACCAGTGAGTCCGTCGTGTCGGTGTGAAGTGCACGTCTGATGTCACGTGTTCACCGCACAGTGTGAAGTGGGCTGGCTGATGTCACGTGTTCACCGCACAGTGTGAAGTGGGCTGGCTGATGTCACGTGTTCACCGCACAGTGTGAAGTGGGCTGGCTGATGTCACGTGTTCACCGCACAGTGTGAAGTGGGCTGGCTGATGTCACGTGTTCACCGCACAGTGTGAAGTGGGCTGGCTGATGTCACGTGTTCACCGCACAGTGTGAAGTGGGCTGGCTGATGTCACGTGTTCACCGCACAGTGTGAAGTGGGCTGGCTGATGTCACGTGTTCACCGCACAGTGTGAAGTGGGCTGGCTGATGTCACGTGTTCACGGCACAGTGTGAAGTGGGCTGGCTGATGTCACGTGTTCACCGCACAGTGTGAAGTGGGCTGGCTGATGTCACGTGTTCACCGCACAGTGTGAAGTGGGCTGGCTGATGTCACGTGTTCACCGCACAGTGTGAAGTGGGCTGGCTGCACCTGGACTGCTGGCGGTTGTTCTGCAGAAAAGATTTAATGCTTATCTGACTTTTGTCTTTCTTTGCTTCCTCATCCTGTTTGTCTTCTTGTTTTGACTTGATAACAGGGACCAAGTCTGGTTTGAGTGTTGGCAGGAGAAATGCTTAGTTTGATAACAGGGACCAAGTCTGGTTTGAGTGTTGGCAGGAGAAATGCTTAGTTTGATAACAGGGACCAAGTCTGGTTTGAGTGTTGGCAGGAGAAATGCTTAGTTTGATAACAGGGACCAAGTCTGGTTTGAGTGTTGGCAGGAGAAATGCTTAGTTTGATAACAGGGACCAAGTCTGGTTTGAGTGTTGGCAGGAGAAATGCTTAGTTTGATAACAGGGACCAAGTCTGGTTTGAGTGTTGGCAGGAGAAATGCTTAGGTTGATAACAGGGACCAGGTCTGGTTTGAGTGTTGGCAGGAGAAATGCTTAGTTTGATAACAGGGACCAAGTCTGGTTTGAGTGTTGGCAGGAGAAATGCTTAGTTTGATAACAGGGACCAGGTCTGGTTTGAGTGTTGGCAGGAGACATGCTTAGTTTGATAACAGGGACCAGGTCTGGTTTGAGTGTTGGCAGGAGAAATGCTTAGTTTGATAACAGGGACCAAGTCTGGTTTGAGTGTTGGCAGGAGAAATGCTTAGTTTGATAACAGGGACCAAGTCTGGTTTGAGTGTTGGCAGGAGAAATGCTTAGGTTGATAACAGGGACCAAGTCTGGTTTGAGTGTTGGCAGGAGAAATGCTTAGTTTGATAACAGGGACCAAGTCTGGTTTGAATGTTGGCAGGAGAAATGCTTAGGTTGATAACAGGGACCAAGTCTGGTTTGAGTGTTGGCAGGAGAAATGCTTAGGTTGATAACAGGGACCAAGTCTGGTTTGAGTGTTGGCAGGAGAAATGCTTAGGTTGATAACAGGGACCAAGTCTGGTTTGAGTGTTGGCAGGAGAAATGCTTAGTTTGATAACAGGGACCAGGTCTGGTTTGAGTGTTGGCAGGAGAAATGCTTAGTTTGATAACAGGGACCAGGTCTGGTTTGAGTGTTGGCAGGAGAAATGCTTAGTTTGATAACAGGGACCAAGTCTGGTTTGAGTGTTGGCAGGAGAAATGCTTAGTTTGATAACAGGGACCAAGTCTGGTTTGAGTGTTGGCAGGAGAAATGCTTACTGATGTTTCACTTGGTACTTTATGATCCCATTGCCTAGGCCTGGTCGCTTCCTCCCACTGACATTTGAAAGCTAGCAGCAACAAGGGTCGCTCCCTCCCACTGACATTTGAAAGCTAGCAGCAACAAGGGTCGCTTCCTCCCTCTGACATTTGAAAGCTAGCAGCAACAAGGGTCGCTTCCTCTCACTGACATTTGAAAGCTAGCAGCAACAAGGGTCGCTTCCTCCCACTGACATTTGAAAGCTAGCAGCAACGAAGGTCGCTTCCTCCCACTGACATTTGAAAGCTAGCAGCAACAAGGGTCGCTTCCTCCCACTGACATTTGAAAGCTAGCAGCAACAAGGGTCGCTTCCTCCCACTGACATTTGAAAGCTAGCAGCAACAAGGGTCGCTCCCTCCCACTGACATTTGAAAGCTAGCAGCAACGAGGGTCGCTCCCTCCCACTGACATTTGAAAGCTAGCAGCAATAAGGGTCGCTCCCTCCCACTGACATTTGAAAGCTAGCAGCAACAAGGGTCGCTTCCTCCCACTGACATTTGAAAGCTACCAGCAACAAGGGTCGCTTCCTCCCACTGACATTTGAAAGCTAGCAGCAACAAGGGTCGCTTCCTCCCACTGACATTTGAAAGCTAGCAGCAACAGAGTGGCGCTACCTAGGTGTGTGAATGTTAAGGTGTAATATTAGCTGCCTGTTCTTCTGGCAGACTAGGACAGAGGTCTTTTACGTACCACCGCAGTGACAGGGCATGGATGTCGTCTCTCAGTCATCACATAAAGTTGACCTGTGTTGGTCCCGGCGTGGATTGGAACCTGTGATTCAAGGATTACAAAACTAGTGCTCTAGCAGTTGAACCACCAGACCCCTCAATAACTTTAATTTCTATGTTAATGTAACCATTGTTCCCATCCAAATTTGGCATAATTAATTGCATTGAGTCCACACATGGTTTTACACATCAGTAGGGATCCTGTTCAAATGTGGTGATGCGTGTTGGTAACAGAAGTACACTGTGGTGACTGCTAAGAGTGTGGGTATGTTGCACTGAAATGGATTGTGATGTGGCGCAAGACAATTACTAACATGACTAGAGGCGGTTTGTGAGCACAGCTTGCAATGACTGTGTGTCTTGACACACTGAGGCTGTGTGGGGATGACACGACTAACTTTCAGCACCATGCATTCATTTTAGTCACAGAAATGTTTCTGAAACATTACATCATTAGGTGTAGGTTGAGAAGTTTGCATCCCAAATCAATCCTCTCCCTATGTCTGTCTGTCTGTCTGTCTGTCTCTCTCTCTCTCTCTCTCTCTCTCTCTCTCTCTCTCTCTCTGAGTCTGTCTGTCTGTCTGTCTCTCTCTCTCTCTCTCTCTCTCTCTCTCTCTCTCTCTCTCTCTCTCTCTCTCTCTCTCTGAGTCTGTCTGTCTCTCTCTCTCTGAGTCTGTCTCTCTCTCTCCAGCTTTTTTTTTTTTACATTGTAAAAACCAAATCACTGGTTATACAGTTAAATTATCCATCCAACCATCTCTAAGTCTCTCTCTCTCTCTCTCTCTCTCTCTCTCTCTCTCTCTCTCTCTCTCTCTCTCTCTCTCTCTCTCTCTCTCTCTCTCTCTCTCTCTCTCTCTCACTCACACACACAAACAATGATCATGTTGAACAGGAGCCTGACATTGTAGGTACCACTGGTGTGGTAGCTTTAATTAGTACAATATGACGCATTATCTGATTTAAAAGAATGAATGAAACTGGCAGCAAACTAAATGACTGTGGTACATCTCCACAGTTTAGTGGAAATCGTTAGAAGTCAACAGATTCTAAAGCTTTGGTTTTGTATCATTGCTTCAGAGAACTCTGGCCAGAGAATAGTGTACAAGAATCAGAAATCATGCAAATTTTTTTTTCCGTGCAATCCTTTATTAGGTCAGTACCATGCCTGTAGAAAGCAGTGCCATAAACTTCTCTTTGGTGATCACTCGTGCAGGTTCCCAGGTGGCGTACGTGGGATTCTCTCGCTTGCCCTACGGCCAGGTTGCCGTCCTGCTGTACAACGGGGAGGTAACCCTGCAGACACAGAGCGGCAAGGTGGCCACCACCCTGCTAGAGACACACTCACACGTCTTCCACGAGACACCGCAAGACCTCGCACCCAACCAGGTAGAGGGGACTGTGTGTTGCATGGGTGTGTGTGTGGCCATCCCAAAACCCACTGTACTTCACACTCCAGCCCGACTGACCCAGTCCTCAGAGCCAAGAGAGAGAGAGAATGTGTGTGTGTGTGTGTGTGGAGGGGGAATTTTGCATGGGTGTGTGGCTTGTGGTTTTGAGTGGGTTGGTGAGTGGCTTGTGGGTTGGTGTGTGGCTTGTGGTGTTGAGTGGGTTGGTGAGTGGCTTGTGGTGTAGAGTGGGTTGGTGAGTGGCTTGTGGGTTGGTGTGTGGCTTGTGGTGTAGAGTGGGTTGGTGAGTGGCTTGTGGTGTAGAGTGGGTTGGTGTGTGGCTTGTGGTGTAGAGTGGGTTGGTGAGTGGCTTGTGGTGTAGAGTGGGTTGGTGAGTGGCTTGTGGTGTAGAGTGGGTTGGTGTGTGGCTTGTGGTGTAGAGTGGGTTGGTGTGTGGCTTGTGGTGTAGAGTGGGTTGGTGTGTGGCTTGTGGTTTTGAGTGGGTTGGTGAGTGGCTTGTGGGTTGGTGAGTGGCCTGTGGTGTAGAGTGGGTTGGTGTGTGGCTTGTGGTGTAGAGTGGGTTGGTGTGTGGCTTGTGGTGTAGAGTGGGTTGGTGTGCGGCTTGTGGTGTAGAGTGGGTTGCTGAGTGGCTTGTGGTGTAGAGTGGGTTAGTGTGCGGCTTGTGGTGTAGAGTGGGTTGCTGAGTGGCTTGTGGTGTAGAGTGGGTTGGTGTGCGGCTTGTGGTGTAGAGTGGGTTGCTGAGTGGCTTGTGGTGTAGAGTGGGTTGGTGAGTGGCTTGTGGTGTAGAGTGGGTTGGTGAGTGGCTTGTGGTGTAGAGTGGGTTGGTGAGTGGCTTGTGGTGTAGAGTGGGTTGGTGAGTGGCTTGTGGTGTAGAGTGGGTTGGTGTGTGGCTTGTGGTGTAGAGTGGGTTGGTGAGTGGCTTGTGGTGTAGTGTGGGTTGGTGTGCGGCTTGTGGTGTAGAGTGGGTTGCTGAGTGGCTTGTGGTGTAGAGTGGGTTGGTGAGTGGCTTGTGGTGTAGAGTGGGTTGCTGAGTGGCTTGTGGTGTAGAGTGGGTTGGTGAGTGGCTTGTGGTGTAGAGTGGGTTGGTGAGTGGCTTGTGGTGTAGAGTGGGTTGGTGAGTGGCTTGTGGTGTAGAGTGGGTTGCTGAGTGGCTTGTGGTGTAGAGTGGGTTGGTGAGTGGCTTGTGGTGTAGAGTGGGTTGGTGTGTGGCTTGTGGTGTAGAGTGGGTTGGTGTGTGGCTTGTGGTGTAGAGTGGGTTGGTGTGTGGCTTGTGGTTTTGAGTGGGTTGGTGAGTGGCTTGTGGTGTAGAGTGGGTTGGTGAGTGGCTTGTGGTGTAGAGTGGGTTGCTGAGTGGCTTGTGGTGTAGAGTGGGTTGGTGAGTGGCTTGTGGTGTAGAGTGGGTTGGTGTGTGGCTTGTGGTGTAGAGTGGGTTGGTGTGTGGCTTGTGGTGTAGAGTGGGTTGGTGTGTGGCTTGTGGTTTTGAGTGGGTTGCTGAGTGGCTTGTGGTGTAGAGTGGGTTGGTGTGTGGCTTGTGGTGTAGAGTGGGTTGGTGAGTGGCTTGTGGTGTAGAGTGGGTTGGTGAGTGGCTTGTGGTGTTGAGTGGGTTGGTGTGTGGCTTGTGGTGTAGAGTGGGTTGGTGAGTGGCTTGTGGTTTTGAGTGGGTTGGTGAGTGCGTGTTTGTGTGCTAGTGTGCGTGGTTGCATTTGTATGTGTATTTGGAAATATTTGGATAAATTAGAGTTATTAACAAGACCGACTTCCTTGATTAAAAAATCTGAGTTAAAAAATGGAAATATTGCTTGTGTCATTTGGTTTCCACTAGTACACAGCTGTGTAGCGAGGAGTATACACAGCACAGTGTTTTGATAACAGTGAACAGTTGTGATGATTTGTGTTTTGATAACAGTCAACAGTTGTGATGATTTGTGTTTTGATAACAGTCAACAGTTGTGATGATTTGTGTTTTGATGACAGTCAACAGTTGTGATGATTTGTGTTTTGATAACAGTCAACAGTTGTGATGATTTGTGTGTTGATAACAGTCAACAGTTGTGATGATTTGTGTTTTGATAACAGTCAACAGTTGTGGTGATTTGTGTTTTGATAACAGTCAACAGTTGTGATGATTTGTGTTTTGATAACAGTCAACAGTTGTGATGATTTGTGTTTTGATAACAGTCAACAGTTGTGATGATTTGTGTGTTGATAACAGTCAACAGTTGTGATGATTTGTGTTTTGATAACAGTCAACAGTTGTGATGATTTGTGTTTTGATAACAGTCAACAGTTGTGATGATTTGTGTTTTGATAACAGTCAACAGTTGTGATGATTTGTGTTTTGATAACAGTCAACAGTTGTGATGATTTGTGTTTTGATAACAGTCAACAGTTGTGATGATTTGTGTCTTGATAACAGTGAACATTTGTGATGATTTGTGTGTTGATAACAGTCAACAGTTGTGATGATTTGTGTGTTGATAACAGTCAACAGTTGTGATGATTTGTGTCTTGATAACAGTCAACAGTTGTGATGATTTGTGTTTTGATAACAGTCAACAGTTGTGATGATTTGTGTTTTGATGACAGTCAACAGTTGTGATGATTTGTGTCTTGATAACAGTCAACAGTTGTGATGATTTGTGTTTTGATAACAGTCAACAGTTGTGATGATTTGTGTTTTGATAACAGTCAACAGTTGTGATGATTTGTGTCTTGATAACAGTCAACAGTTGTGATGATTTGTGTCTTGATAACAGTCAACAGTTGTGATGATTTGTGTCTTGATAACAGTCAACAGTTGTGATGATTTGTGTTTTGATAACAGTCAACAGTTGTGATGATTTGTGTTTTGATAACAGTCAACAGTTGTGATGATTTGTGTTTTGATAACAGTCAACAGTTGTGATGATTTGTGTTTTGATAACAGTCAACAGTTGTGATGATTTGTGTTTTGATGACAGTGAACAGTTGTGATGATTTGTGTCTTGATAACAGTGAACAGTTGTGATGATTTGTGTTTTGATAACAGTCAACAGTTGTGATGATTTGTGTTTTGATGACAGTCAACAGTTGTGATGATTTGTGTTTTGATAACAGTCAACAGTTGTGATGATTTGTGTTTTGATAACAGTCAACAGTTGTGATGATTTGTGTCTTGATAACAGTCAACAGTTGTGATGATTTGTGTTTTGATAACAGTCAACAGTTGTGATGATTTGTGTTTTGATAACAGTCAACAGTTGTGATGATTTGTGTTTTGATAACAGTCAACAGTTGTGATGATTTGTGTTTTGATAACAGTCAACAGTTGTGATGATTTGTGTTTTGCAGCTACAGATTGCTGTGGACCAGTGCATCAATCTCAGAAGGTATAGAACTGTTTTGTCTTCCACCCCTCATTGTTAAAACTGCAGAAACTGACATTTATTCCATCTTGTCGCATGCGCAGTACGGCTTTTCTCGATTGAACATTTCGCAGGCAAACAGTACTTTACTCATGCGCTAGGGAAACATTATAGGTGTGTACGAATTGTAGAGAACCCAGAGATACATCTGCCATTTTAATAGTCCACACACCAAAGTTTTCTCTTTTTGCATCTCCTACCATTTCAATCCCTGTGTGAAATGTCTGTTTGAAAGCATGTTCTGCATCTGTGGCGTTGTTGTGTCTAGGTTCCGTGACGCGTGGATCTACATCTCCCTGATGAACAACCAGGCCACGTGGGAGATGTTCGGCAAGGCTGCTCTCTACAACATGGACCTCGACTTTGGTCAGTGCCCTCAATGAAGTTGACAGTGCCCTCAATGAACTTGACTGTTGACGGTGCCCTCAATGAACTTGACTGTTGACAGTGCCCTCAATGAACTTGACTGTTGACGGTGCCCTCAATGAACTTGACTGTTGACAGTGCCCTCAATGAACTTGACTGTTGACAGTGCCCTCAATGAACTTGACTGTTGACGGTGCCCTCAGTGAACTTGACTGTTGACAGTGCCCTCAATGAACTTGACTGTTGACAGTGCCCTCAATGACCTTGACTGTTGACAGTGCCCTCAATGAACTTGACTGTTGACAGTGCCCTCAATGAACTTGATTGTTGACGGTGCCCTCATTGAACTTGACTGTTGACAGTGCCCTCAATGAACTTGACTGTTGACAGTGCCCTCAATGAACTTGACTGTTGACAGTGCCCTCAATGAACTTGACTGTTGACAGTGCCCTCAATGAACTTGACTGTTGACAGTGCCCTCAATGAACTTGACTGTTGACAGTGCCCTCAATGAACTTGACTGTTGACAGTGCCCTCAATGACCTTGACTGTTGAACCCCTACCCCTTAAAGACCTTTCATTCTCACATTTTGGCTGAACTTCTGAAAATGTACCTCCTTCCTTGTAAGACTTCATTTTCTCAGATTTATTTACAGGTGGTGGTGGGGGGCAGCGTTCCACTGTATAAGCTTCTCCAGTCTATCAGTCATGTTGAATTTTAACCCTAAAACAGATTGTGAATTGTGATGAAGGAATAATGTAGATTTATTAAGTGAAAATCTGACCATAAACTTTTTCTGCTGTCTATATCATTCTTTTCTGTCAAATCAGAAGATAAGATTAATTTTAGAGTTATAGTTTGTATTACTGCTAATATATGGAAAGAACGGGAATTACTTTTTGTGAAAGTTTATGTCATTTAGAAAACAATGTTGCTTGCTGAGGTGTCTTGTCACTTGTGTGCCTTGCAGCGGGTCATGAACGGGTCATGAGCGGGTCATGAACGGGTCTTCAAGTGTATCACACAGAAAGATCATTCAAATACAGCCATGATATTTAAAACAACCGGGGTTTATATCTTTGCTTTCAGCTGTGAGAGTGCACCGACAGCTGGGCGACGCAGGAATGGTTTCTTCCATTTTGAAAATCATGGTAAGTATAGTTCTGTAGACTTCCGCACATGAAAGGTTTGTTTCTGCATATTATGGTGCATACATTAAAGTTGTTGACATTTTGGCTAAATCAAGTGAACATCTTGAGCCAAGCAAAAACTACATCACAGGACATAGATTCATCACATGTCTCTTTCCGTTTGTGTCTGTGAGCAGGGAGTGTTAATTTGTGTCTGTGAGCAGGGAGTGTTAAATTGTGTCTGTGAGCAGGGAGTGTTAAATTGTGTCTGTGAGCAGAGAGTGTTAAATTGTGTCTGTGAGCAGGGAGTGTTAAATTGTGTCTGTGAGCAGGGAGTGTTAAATTGTGTCTGTGAGCAGGGAGTGTTAAATTGTGTCTGTGAGCAGGGAGTGTTAAATTGTGTCTGTGAGCAGGGAGTGTTAAATTGTGTCTGTGAGCAGGGAGTGTTAAATTGTGTCTGTGAGCAGGGAGTGTTAAATTGTGTCTGTGAGCAGGGAGTGTTAAATTGTGTCTGTGAGCAGGGAGTGTTAAATTGTGTCTGTGAGCAGGGAGTGTTAAATTGTGTCTGTGAGCAGGGAGTGTTAAATTGTGTCTGTGAGCAGGGAGTGTTAAATTGTGTCTGTGAGCAGGGAGTGTTAAATTGTGTCTGTGAGCAGGGAGTGTTAAATTGTGTCTGTGAGCAGGGAGTGTTAAATTGTGTCTGTGAGCAGAGAGTGTTAAATTGTGTCTGTGAGCAGGGAGTGTTAAATTGTGTCTGTGAGCAGAGAGTGTTAAATTGTGTCTGTGAGCAGGGAGTGTTAAATTGTGTCTGTGAGCAGGGAGTGTTAAATTGTGTCTGTGAGCAGGGAGTGTTAAATTGTGTCTGTGAGCAGGGAGTGTTAAATTGTGTCTGTGAGCAGGGAGTGTTAAATTGTGTCTGTGAGCAGGGAGTGTTAAATTGTGTCTGTGAGCAGGGAGTGTTAAATTGTGTCTGTGAGCAGGGAGTGTTAAATTGTGTCTGTGAGCAGGGAGTGTTAAATTGTGTCTGTGAGCAGGGAGTGTTAAATTGTGTCTGTGAGCAGGGAGTGTTAAATTGTGTCTGTGAGCAGGGAGTGTTAAATTGTGTCTGTGAGCAGGGAATGTTAAATTGTGAGCTTTCATACAGTGTCTGACAAAGTGAGAGTATACCAAGTGTAATACACAAAGACACATGTGACCATGCACACCTGAAGCAGGGGTATCAGCTATTTGATCAGGGTTTCTGCTGCTTCTAGGAGCACTGACACATTTTCTTGCAGAAATGTTGCTCACTGCACACACCCATATATAAAAGATTGTACAGTTTCACCGCTATCCGCAGCACTGGCTTACTTAGCTTGTACCAGCTTCACGTGTTAGTGATGATTTCAGAATGTGGAGGACCGCAACCTGTTGTCGGGCTACGTGGCCATGTTTCTCAGCGAGTTCAACCAGGCCCAAGACCTCTTCCTGGCCTCCAGCAACCCTGCTGCTGCTCTGGAGGTACGTACACTGAATGTTATCTGTCTCCAGTGTATCTTGCTCGTCCACTTTAAAGATGGGCGTTTGAGGTTCTAATGAATGTTTTGTTTTGTCTATAATTGATTTTTTTGTCATTGGTTCATTTTAATGCTTGTTATTCTCTCAGCTACCAGGAGATTGGTTTGGCATAACTCTTGTTGAAGAGTCATGTTGTCTATATATAGAGCGCTTGCGTCACTTTGATTCTTATATGTTGTAAAAAAGCTGTGTTGTGTTGTGCCATCAGATGCGACGAGACTTGCTGCACTGGGACAGCGCCCTACAGCTGGCGAAGGCCCTGGCGCCGGAACAGATCCCCTTCATCTCCAGGGAGTACGCTCAGCAGCTGGAGTTCACCGGCGACTACATCAACGCTCTGCAGCACTACGAGAAGGGCCTGACCCACAACGAGAAGGAACGCGACCACGACGAGGTCTGCGCTGGTGGCATCGCGCGCATGTCCATCAGACTGGGAGACATCCGCAAGTGAGTGTTCTGTTTGGAAAGTTAGTTAGTTAGTTAATTGTTGCTTTTTGGGTCCAGCTGACCATATAGGCCAAATCAGGACCCCTGTTTGGAATGGATGTGAAGACATGACACATAACATAAGGCATAACATGAGACATGAGACATAACATAAGACATGAGATATAACATAAGACATAATGTCACACGCATTTCTTCTTTGTCACTACTAAAGCAAACGTGTGCAAGATTGTATGTTACACGCTTTGATGCCGAAATCAATTATTTTGATTATGCATTTATTTCTGAAAATTTTTACCTTCACATACATTCAGTCACTACCTTAAACACTTATGTTTTCAGTATTCATTTCAAGTGATCACGAACGTAGAAAAATGGGTATCAAAGTGTTGTTACATTTTGTTGTGCATTCTGAACAGTGTGCCAACAGGCCTTGGTCAGTCAACCATGTTTTATCTGTGTACTTCGTGTTTGACGGAAAAAGAATAACACCAACCCCGTTCTCCTGTATATAGACTGAAAGCCACATTTTCTTCTTCATCAATTTCTGTTTTTAAAAGCTTCGTCAACTTTCCACTTACACGACAAGCTCCCTTTACCAAGCTTCAATTAAGAACCCTGAATACGAAAGGTCAAAACAAAACCATAGGTACTACTTTCACTATCGTCGTCTGCAATGAAAACCGAAAATGGCGAAACGCTTTGCTACGTACACAGAGAACGAAATTTCAAAGAAAAGATCGAACCTTACACCTGTGACTAGGAAAAGTTACATAGACAGTTCCGTGTGGATCTCACCACGTATCAACGTACATCCGATGCTCAGGACCTACAGATAGGTGACGCTTTGGCGATTGAGGCTTCGTCTTCAGCTCCAACACGCACGCAGACAGTCAGGCAGGTCTAATCTGCACCAGTGGTGTTGGAAGGTTTTGATTTAGAAACACTCGAATGTTACTTCGACGAGATAAACGAACCAAAAGTCAAAAGTGTGTCCCAAATTCGGAAAATATTCTTTCAAAACGGCACTGTAAAAACCATCAACATCACTGTGAGAAAATAAACAATACAAACACAACCAGTTCCCCTGTGGAACATTTCGGGTGGACTTTCCCACGACCTGACCTACAAAAATCCTCCGTGTCAGTTCGTTCGCGCTTTGCATTCAATCTGTGTTAGTGCTTGTGTGTGTTTGTGTGTTTAGCTTTCGTTGGTATGTGCTGTTTGGTTCAAAATAAGTTTATCTTTTTTCATTGAAAGAATCAGAAACGTTGGTTGATACTTTGTTGAATGCATTCAACCAGAAAAGACACGAAATGCATTGAATCTATCTTCTGCGCGCATGCGTGTGTAGGGTATGTGTAAAAGGGCAATTGTGTTTTTCAGTCTTGTTTTGTGCCTGTTATTTCGTCCCCAAAA
Organism: Littorina saxatilis; assembly: GCF_037325665.1. Taxonomy (NCBI): domain Eukaryota; kingdom Metazoa; phylum Mollusca; class Gastropoda; order Littorinimorpha; family Littorinidae; genus Littorina; species Littorina saxatilis. The sequence continues at coordinate 56,609,966 of NC_090250.1, read as the reverse complement.
ACTCATTTCTGTCTTTCTATGCCTATGGTGTGAGACATAATCGGTATTACGAGTTAGTCGTGTGACAGAGAGTTTTCTTGCACACTCGACTGCTGCTGTCTCACTTTGGCTACGCCGTCGTGAGACATCTACAGTCTCGTGTGCAAGAAAACTCTCTGTCACACGACTAACTCGTAATAGCGGGTAATATTATTGATTGTCCATGCAATGCAAACTATGAATGGAAATTGTATCTTGACTGCTCTTAATAACACACACACACATCTCTCTAGGGATGGAGACAGTGGAACAGCCCTTTTATATGACCTCCCTCCCTTCTCTTAATAACACACACACACACACATCTCTCTAGGGATGGAGACAGTGGAACAGCCCTTTTATATGACCTCCCTCCCTTCTCTTAATAACACACACACACACATCTCTCTAGGGATGGAGACAGTGGAACAGCCCTTTTATATGACCTCCCTCCCTTCTCTTAATAACACACACACACATCTCTCAAGGGATGGAGACAGTGGAACAGCCCTTTTATATGACCTCCCTCCCTTCTCGATTTAAGACTACTACCCCCCCCCCCTCTTTTTACGGCCTTACTTTGTCAGCCTATTTTTTCATGGTGTTATTTGTTATTAAAGTGTTTTTTTTAAATTAAAAAAAAGGTAAAAGTAAAGTTTCTTCTTCTATAGGACTCGATCCCTCTCTCGTAAGATGTAAATGTTCTTCTACTATAGGACTCGATCCCTCTCTTGTAAGATGTAAATGTTCTTCTACTATAGGACTCGATCCCTCTCTCGTAAGATGTAAAGTTTCTTCTACTACAGGACTCGATCCCTCTCTCGTAAGATGTAAATGTTCTTCTACTATAGGACTCGATCCCTCTCTGGTAAGATGTAAATGTTCTTCTACTATAGGACTCGATCCCTCTCTTGTAAGATGTAAATGTTCTTCTACTATAGGACTCGATCCCTCTCTCGTAAGATGTAAAGTTTCTTCTACTACAGGACTCGATCCCTCTCTCGTAAGATGTAAATGTTCTTCTACTATAGGACTCGATCCCTCTCTGGTAAGATGTAAATGTTCTTCTACTATAGGACTCGATCCCTCTCTCGTAAGATGTAAATGTTCTTCTACTATAGGACTCGATCCCTCTCTCGTAAGATGTAAATGTTCTTCTACTATAGGACTCGATCCCTCTCTGGTAAGATGTAAATGTTCTTCTACTATAGGACTCGATCCCTCTCTTGTAAGATGTAAATGTTCTTCTACTATAGGACTCGATCCCTCTCTTGTAAGATGTAAATGTTCTTCTACTATAGGACTCGATCCCTCTCTTGTAAGATGTAAAGTTTCTTCTACTACAGGACTCGATCCCTCTCTCGTAAGATGTAAATGTTCTTCTACTATAGGACTCGATCCCTCTCTTGTAAGATGTAAATGTTCTTCTACTATAGGACTCGATCCCTCTCTGGTAAGATGTAAATGTTCTTCTACTATAGGACTCGATCCCTCTCTTGTAAGATGTAAATGTTCTTCTACTATAGGACTCGATCCCTCTCTCGTAAGATGTAAATGTTCTTCTACTATAGGACTCGATCCCTCTCTTGTAAGATGTAAAGTTTCTTCTACTATAGGACTCGATCCCTCTCTTGTAAGATGTAAAGTTTCTTCTACTATAGGACTCGATCCCTCTCTGGTAAGATGTAAATGTTCTTCTACTATAGGACTCGATCCCTCTCTTGTAAGATGTAAATGTTCTTCTACTATAGGACTCGATCCCTCTCTCGTAAGATGTAAATGTTCCAGATGTGGGCAGGTGTTAAAGTAGAGGTGTTGAAGGCTTGCTAACACTGAGTTGCCGTGGTTACAGGGGTGTTGCCATGGCCATGAAGATGCCCAGCAGGATCCTGAAAAAAGAGTGTGCGGCCATCTTGGAGACCATGAAGGTTTGGTGTTAACCCTTTCATCGTAAATGGTTCTATTTGTAGATTTCTACCTGACTTTTGTACTAGTATACCAGTCAAAATATTAGTATCGGTCTTCAAGTACTTATGTAGCTTTAAACCTTTTAAACAGCGGGACCAGTTGACTTGCCTTTTTTTTGTGTGTGGGGGGGGGGGGGTGTGTGTGTGTGTGAAAGCTAAAAAGCTATTTGACAAGTTAATCAACTGATGACTAGGCTGAGATATGCTGTCGCTCAGTAACAACGTTGGAGATGTGAGTGTTAACTTGTATTGGGTTCGCTAAAATTCAAATTAATGTAGACAGTCTATGTCTGTCCATCTGTCTGAGTAATTGGCATCAGTTTTATTTAAAGAGGGTTAAAGGGGTTATAAACAGCGGGTAATTGGCATCAGTTTTATTTAAAGAGAGTTAAAGGGGGTTATAAACAGCGGTTCCAGAACAAAGAGCAGACACATTTGAGGTCGGCCTTAATTGAGCCTCCATTCAACTTTGCAAAGTCTTTTTACCGAAAACACAGTGCCAAAGTTTCCTGCAGAAAGACTTTGCCTATCTATTGAAAGGAACAAGATACATTGTGTGACGTTCCTGTTGTGAAACGAGTGATTTCCTTCTTTCAGCAATGGACCGAGGCGGCCACGCTGTACGAACAAGGGCAGTACTACGACAAGGCCGCATCCGTCTACATCAGGGGCAAGAACTGGTCAGTGTTTAATGTGCATATAGTGTAATTAGTGTAATGCTGCAACAACAATTAAAATGGGTAAAAAAAAGTGTAACCCACGTTATGTGGTACCATCTCCGCTCTGCACCAGTCTACAAAATGCTGACTTAAATTTGCTGATCTTATCTTGTCACTGTGGTACCATCTCCGCTCTGCACCAGTCTACAAAATGCTGACTTTGCTGATCTTATCTTGTCATTGTGGTACCATCTCCGCTCTGACTGAAGTTTGCTGATCTTATCTTGTCATTGTGGTACCATCTCCGCTCTGACTTAAGTTTGCTGATCTTATCTTGTCATTGTGGTACCATCTCCGCTCTGACTGAAGTTTGCTGATCTTATCTTGTCATTGTGGTACCATCTCCGCTCTGACTGAAGTTTGCTGATCTTATCTTGTCATTGTGGTACCATCTCCGCTCTGACTGAAGTTTGCTGATCTTATCTTGTCATTGTGGTACCATCTCCGCTCTGACTTAAGTTTGCTGATCTTATCTTGTCATTGTGGTACCATCTCCGCTCTGACTGAAGTTTGCTGATCTTATCTTGTAATTGTGGTACCATCTCCGCTCTGACTTAAGTTTGCTGATCTTATCTTGTAATTGTGGTACCATCTCCGCTCTGACTTAAGTTTGCTGATCTTATCTTGTCATTGAATACATGAAAAACACCAGGAGAACATTAATTTTGTTCTTAAAGGAAGAAGCGAAATAAAGTGGGTTGAGGGTAACATCAAATATTACAGATGTCAACATGGGCTTTTCACATGTGAATTACAAACATTATTTCATCAGAATGACCAACATTTTTTTTATATTTCAGAGGCTCAAGGGTTACGTGCACTTTGTTACAACAGGGTCATAACTACGACAGTGCTATGCAGAATAATTACATTTATTTCCCCCTCTGCTTCTTTCCATCTGTAAACTGGAAGGGGTGTTTATTTTAGATAACCACCCAGCAACCAAAAATAACCACCATAAGCAACCAGCCCGAATCCTCGATAGCTTATATTCACCATTTGCTTTCCCTCCCACCAGGGGCAAGGTCGGTGACCTCCTGACCAAGATCACGTCGCCCAAGATCCACGCCCAGTACGCCAAGGCCAAGGAGGCCGACGGGCGCTACAAGGAGGCCGCAGAGGCCTACAAGATGGCCAAGGAGTGGGACAACGTCATCCGCATCAACCTGGACTTCCTGCAGAACCCCGAGGAGGCCGTGCGCATCGTGCAGGAGACAAAATCTGTGGAGGGGGCGAAAATGGTCGCCAAGTGAGTGCCATTTCTTATTATTGTACTGAATGTGATTTTTTGCATATGAATCTTTTACATCTTAACGGCAGGAGTGATAGTATGCAGTGAGGTTTTTAGTCAATAAAACTTTCATAAGTTATTAGTTGTTGTGTTTCGTCTGTCTTTTTGTTATATGCACAACCATTGTAATTTCTCATGCTTGGCGTAATAAAGTTAATTTGATTTGATTTTGTAGTAACACAACCAGTTGTTGTGAAGTGCGAATGCATCTTCTTTAGGCTGATTCCACCTTCGGGGGACTATGTGGAAATGGTCTCAAAGTTTTTCTTCTTCTAGGAGAGTTGCCATTTATGTTTGTGTTGCGTGCCTGTGATGTTTACCTGTCTCTGTCAGGTGCCTGTTGTGTTTTGCAGGTTCTTCCAGAAGCTGAACGACTACGCCTCGGCCATCCAGTTCCTGGTGATGTCGCACTGCAACGACGAGGCCTTCCAGCTGGCACAGACCCACAACCAGATGGAGATCTATGCCGACATCATTGGTACGTGATACACTGCTACCAGCAATGTCAGCCTTTCCCCACCCCCCCTTCCAACCCTCACAAAAGGACACATGTAGCCCCCCTTGTCTATTTTCTGTAACCAATACGACCAGACGCAGATCTTCTCTGACACCATTGGTATGTGCTACAGTGCTACCTGCGATGTCACTTTCATTCAATCCAGTCAGTGCTTGTAAAAACTTTAAACAAGCATTTTAACTGTATTATTAGGGGCCAGGTAGCTCAGTGGGTAGAGCCGGGTCGCTCAGTGGGTAGAGCCGGGTCGCTCAGTGGGTAGAGCCGGGTAGCTCAGTGGGTAGAGCCGGGTAGCTCAGTGGGTAGAGCCGGGTAGCTCAGTGGGTAGAGCCGGGTAGCTCAGTGGGTAGAGCCAGGTAGCTCAATGGGTAGAGCCGGGTAGCTCAGTTGGTAGAGCCGGGTAGCTCAGTGGGTAGAGCCGGGTAGCTCAGTGGGTAAAACCGGGTAGCTCAGTGGGTAGAGCCGGGTAGCTCAGTGGGTAGAGCCGGGTAGCTCAGTTGGTAGAGCCGGGTAGCTCAGTGGGTAGAGCCGGGTAGCTCAGTGGGTAGAGCCGGGTAGCTCAGTGGGTAGAGCCGGGTAGCTCAGTTAGAGCACTGGACTTGTGATCCTAGGGTCACGGGTTCAAATCCCGGCCGGGATGGACACGAGTCAACTTTATGTGCAGACTCAGAGACGCTATCCATGTTCCACCCCTGTGTCACCACACTGGCACGTAAAAGACCTCGGTCATACTGCCATAAGTGCAGGTGGCTGATTAAACCTAAACACGCACACGCCTGGGTAGCGCGACCCTTGTTGCTGCTAGCTTTCCACTGGGAGGATGCGACCCTTGTTGCTGCTAGCTTTCCACTGGGAGGAAGCGACCCTTGTTGCTGCTAGCTTTCCACTGGGAGGAAGCGACCCTTGTTGCTGCTAGCTTTCCACTGGGAGGAAGCGACCCTTGTTGCTGCTAGCTTTCCATTGGGAGGTAGCGACCCTTGTTGCTGCTAGCTTTCCACTGGGAGGTAGCGACCCATGTTGCTGCTAGCTTTCCATTGGGAGGTAGCGACCCTTGTTGCTGCTAGCTTTCCACTGGGAGGTAGCGACCCTTGTTGCTGCTAGCTTTCCATTGGGAGGAAGCGACCCTTGTTGCTGCTAGCTTTCCATTGGGAGGAAGCGACCCTTGTTGCTGCTAGCTTTCCACTGGAAGGAAGCGACCCTTGTTGCTGCTAGCTTTCCACTGGGAGGTAGCGACCCTTGTTGCTGCTAGCTTTCCATTGGGAGGTAGCGACCCTTGTTGCTGCTAGCTTTCCATTGGGAGGAAGCGACCCTTGTTGTTGCTAGCTTTCCACTGGAAGGAAGCGACCCTTGTTGCTGTTAGCTTTCCACTGGAAGGAAGCGACCCTTGTTGCTGTTAGCTTTCCACTGGAAGGAAGCGACTCTTGTTGCTGTTAGCTTTCCACTGGAAGGAAGCGACTCTTGTTGCTGTTAGCTTTCCACTGGAAGGAAGCGACCCTTGTTGCTGTTAGCTTTCCACTGGAAGGAAGCGACCCTTGTTGCTGCTAGCTTTCCATTGGGAGGAAGCGACCCTTGTTGTTGCTAGCTTTCCATTGGGAGGAAGCGACCCTTGTTGTTGCTAGCTTTCCATTGGGAGGAAGCGACCCTTGTTGCTGCTAGCTTTCCACTGGAAGGAAGCGACCCTTGTTGTTGCTAGCTTTCCATTGGGAGGAAGCGACCCTTGTTGCTGCTAGCTTTCCATTGGGAGGAAGCGACCCTTGTTGCTGCTAGCTTTCCATTGGGAGGAAGCGACCCTTGTTGTTGCTAGCTTTCCATTGGGAGGAAGCGACCCTTGTTGCTGCTAGCTTTCCACTGGGAGGAAGCGACCCTTGTTGCTGCTAGCTGTCCAGTGGGAGGAAGCGACCCTTGTTGCTGCTGGCTTTCCACTGGGAGGAAGCGACCCTTGTTGCTGCTAGCTTTCCACTGGAAGGAAGCGACCCTTGTTGCTGCTGGGTTTCCACTGGGAGGAAGCGACCCTTGTTGCTGCTGGGTTTCCACTGGGAGGAAGCGACCCTTGTTGCTGCTGGCTTTCCACTGGGAGGAAGCGACCCTTGTTGCTGCTAGCTTTCCACTGGGAGGAAGCGACCCTTGTTGCTGCTAGCTTTCCACTGGGAGGAAGCTTCTTCTTCTTCTTCTTCTGCGTTCGATGTTGGTGGCCGTGCTAGATCCTCAGACCAGTGGCTGCCAGGAAGTCCGCAGTCTTGCGCAGTTCGTCGGCAGGACCCCAGAGTTTGGCTCCAACACTGGTCTCTTCTTGCCAGAACTTCTGGCGTATTGTCTCTAGATGGGGGCAGTTCTGGAGAATGTGCTCCGGAGTTTGCTCTTCCGAGCCACATTCACAGTGTGCGTCATCCGCAAGGCCCAGTCTCTTGAGGTGTTTCTTCAGTCCACAGTGCCCTGTCCTTAGACGGAAAATGGTGGTTTGGCTTCTCCGGTCTAGTTTGTTGATGGGGTCTTCCTGTGGGTTGTAGTCTCCGTTTCTCTTTTTCCAGTTTTCTTTCTTCTTCCATTGTAGAAGAGTCTTGGCTTCTTTGTACGAGGTGGAGTTGTGTGGTTGGGGAAGTCTCGCACCTCCTTTTGCCAGCCTGTCCGCTTCTTCATTGCCGGCAATGCCGACATGAGCCGGTATCCACTGGAGCACCACCTTGTTGTGTTGAGACAGGGTGCTGAGGCAGTTGTCGAGTTGCCTGGTGGGGAGGTCAGTGGGGCCAAACAGAAGGGACTGGAGGGCGGACAGGGAGTCAGTGAGGAGGACGATGTTTTGCCGACTGCGGTCTTCCCCTGCTGCGTGCTCTGCTGCAGTGATGAGGGCGTGGAGCTCGGCCCTGTAGTTCGAGCTCAGGTCACCAGCTGGGACGGAGAGGGAGGTGGTGGTCCCGTTTGGGCGACGGATGTAGACGCCACTGCCTCCATTCCTTACGGCGTTCTCTGAGGAGCCGTCTGTGTAGACGTGAGTCCAGGTGCTATGTGGGTAGCGGTCCTGAATCATCTCCATGGCGAGGGCCTTCTGGACATGTGGTGACTGTTCGCCCTTTGCTGTCAGTCCTGGTACATCTGTTCTGACTTCATGGAAGCTCTTGCGTGGGGCCCAGACGTCTGAGACGAGTGTCTCACAGCAGCTGGGGTCAACTTCCAGAGCTTCAGCATACTCCGTTTGGAGGTCCTTGACCTGATGTTTGAGGCTCTTTCGTTTCAGCCTGTTCTTGGTGCCCTTGTTGAGGTTTTGGTGAAGTGGGTGAGTGGTCAGTCTCTTCATCTTCTCTCCCTGGAGGACAGCTTTGTACTCTCGTCTGTCCTCGAGTGGTTCCAGGTCTGCTGTTTTCTCCATTTCTTGGATGGGTGTACTTTTTATGGCACCGAGGATGATCCTTAGCCCCATGTTCTGGACTTTGTCCAGCTTTCCTTTGTTGGTTTTGGAGGCAGTGGTCCATGTTGAGGAGGCGTATTCCATGACCGGTCTGACAGCGCCTGTGTAGACCTGTTTCAGAATGCCAGAGTTTGCGCCCCACTGGGTTCCTGCCAATTTCTTCATGAGCGAGAGCTTCTTCATCGCTCTTCCTTCTGTCGCTTCAATCTGCGGCTTCCACGTCAGACGTGTGTCCAGGGTGACTCCCAGAAACGTTGGCGTGTCAACCTGTGGGACTGCTTGGTCTTTCAGTTTCAGCAGGACCTTTTCCTTGGAGGTGGAGAGTGAGAAGAGAGTGCTGACCGTCTTGGTAGTGTTCAGCTGTAATGCCCAGTGTTCTGACCAGCTGGACACGCTATTGATGGTGTTCTGGATACGGTGTGTTGCTGTGGAGGTGTGTTCTTCTGCACACCAGACTGCAAAGTCATCCGCATGCAGGGTGTTCGAGACATGTTTTGGCACCGTTGTTGTGATGTCATTTATGTAGACGAGGAAGAGGGTAGGGGAGATCACTCCGCCTTGTGGGACACCCTCTCTCAGCTTCACGAGGTTGCTGGTCGTCCCGTCTACCATCACTCTTGCTGTTCTGTTGAAGAGGAAATCACTCAGCCACTTGAACATCTTGCCATGGACGCCCGCATGCAAAAGCTTCAGTAGCAGCCCTTCCTTCCAGACTGTGTCAAAGGCCCGGGACAGATCAAAGAACACTGCCAGGACCTTCTTTTTCTCTTGGAAGGCATCTTCAATCTCCTGCGTCAAGAGGGCAAGCTGGTCTTCGGTGCTGCGATGTTGCCGGTAGCCTGTTTGGGTGGGTGCAAGGAAAGATCTGGACTCAAGAAGCGACAACAGTCTCTTGTTCACGATCCTTTCCAGAAGCTTTCCAACGCAACTGAGTAGGCTGATGGGTCGATAGCTGGATGGGTCACGCTTATCCTTTCCTTTCTTCGGGATGGGTCTTATAAGGGCGACTTTCCAACTCGTAGGCACAGTGCCTGTCGACCAGCTCTGGTTGTAGATGGACAGAAGGAATCGCTTTGCACTGGGAGGAAGCGACCCTTGTTGCTGCTGGGTTTCCACTGGGAGGAAGCGACCCTTGTTGCTGCTGGGTTTCCACTGGGAGGAAGCGACCCTTGTTGCTGCTGGGTTTCCACTGGGAGGAAGCGACCCTTGTTGCTGCTGGGTTTCCACTGGGAGGAAGCCACCCTTGTTGCTGCTGGCTTTCCACTGGGAGGAAGCGACCCTTGTTGCTGCTAGCTTTCCACTGGGAGGAAGCGACCCGAACTTCACAGCATTGGGATCATGAAGTAAAGTAAACATTATGAATGGAACTTTAAAGATTTATATTGCAGTAAATGTGTGGATTAATTTTAGGTTATACCTAAGTATATCCTGTTACTGTTGTGTGTATTCAGGGTCTGACGCGACACCAGAGGACTACCAGAGTATAGCGGTGCACTTTGAGAACGAGAAGAATCACTTCATGGCCGGCAAGTTCTTCCTGCTCAGTGAACAGTTTGTGCGGGTGAGTCTTGATTTTATTAGTGTTGGAAATAGAAGTGGTTTATTTTAAATGCTTGCGTTGACAAGTCTCATTCATCTTCCCTTCTCCTTTTGTCACCTCCCCAATCTTCGCTAGAGAACACTGTATGATTCACAAAGTAAAGTTCGCTAGAGAACACTGTATGATTCACAAAGTAAAGTTCGCTAGAGAACACTGTATGATTCACAAAGTAAAGTTCACTAGAGAACACTGTATGATTCACAAAGTAAAGTTCGCTAGAGAACACTGTATGATTCACAAAGTAAAGTTCACTAGAGAACACTGTATGATTCACAAAGTAAAGTTCGCTAGAGAACACTGTATGATTCACAAAGTAAAGTTCGCTAGAGAACACTGTATGATTCACAAAGTAAAGTTCACTAGAGAACACTGTATGATTCACAAAGTAAAGTTCGCTAGAGAACACTGTATGATTCACAAAGTAAAGTTCACTAGAGAACACTGTATGATTCACAAAGTAAAGTTCACTAGAGAACACTGTATGATTCACAAAGTAAAGTTCACTAGAGAACACTGTATGATTCACAAAGTAAAGTTCGCTAGAGAACACTGTATGATTCACAAAGTAAAGTTCGCTAGAGAACACTGTATGATTCACAAAGTAAAGTTCACTAGAGAACACTGTATGATTCACAAAGTAAAGTTCACTAGAGAACACTGTATGATTCACAAAGTAAAGTTCACTAGAGAACACTGTATGATTCACAAAGTAAAGTTCGCTAGAGAACACTGTATGATTCACAAAGTAAAGTTCGCTAGAGAACACTGTATGATTCACAAAGTAAAGTTCGCTAGAGAACACTGTATGATTCACAAAGTAAAGTTCACTAGAGAACACTGTATGATTCACAAAGTAAAGTTCGCTAGAGAACACTGTATGATTCACAAAGTAAAGCCAAACTCTGCATAAACAAGAGATTGCCTTGAACTATACTCCTTGCTCCACAGAATATCAATAAATTCTTGACAAAACTATTCACACTTATTTTACAACAATGACAAAAATAAAAATAAAAACAATAAGTTGTTTGAGTGGAAGCACTGTGATGTCATCATGTTGTGATATAACACACATGTGTGTGTCCCTCCTACTTTGCTGACAGGCTTTCATCGCTGTAAAACAGATCACTTTTCACTGTTAACTCTCGTCTTGGAATTAGAATTTCTCTGAAACAGAATCAAAATACTGTCCTACTTTCTGGCCACAGGCCATGAAGCACTTCCTGAAGTGTAACCCGGAGGACGGTCAGGCCATAGAGCTGGCCATCGAGACCGTGGGGCGCGCCAACGATGACGCTCTCACCGCACAGCTCGTCGAGTTCCTCATGGGCGACATTGATGGAACTCCAAAGGTCAGTGTTAACCTTAAAAGCAACGGGGTGTCGGGAGGGCGGTGTGTGTGTTGGGAAGGGGGGGGGGGGGGGGGGGAGGAAGGAGGTGTGATCTAGTAGTTCGATGACTTGCATCAAAAGGTTATACAGTGGTATCCTCCAAACATTTTTGAGAAAACCATGTCTTTAGAGGGAGGTGGCCTTGGGGGTAGATTTACAAAGGTCTACCACTTTCATTCTGCAAGAGACGGGTCTGAGTTTCCTTCAAGAACTCCAATAAAACTTCAACTCTTTATCCTCCTTTTGTTGGTTAACTTTTTAATTTTTAATTTTTTAATTATATAATGGTGTGTCTATGCGTCCCAAGGACAGATTGTAAGAAAAGGCATAGCCTTAAATCTTAATCCTTGTTAAATAAAGTTCAATTCAATTCTCATCTAAGTGGCCTTTTTGTGCCAACACTACCTCTACCCGTGACTCTCCCCAGCCTACACTTTTCACCCTGGATTCATAATGATGTGCTGCTCCTTTTTTCACTGAGTTCTAAGAAGTCAGTCTCTGAAAAAATGAACATGGTCTTTTCTTCTACTTCTGTTCACTGAGGTAATCCTGATACAGGGCAACTTATGAACTATCCTGACTGATGTTTTGTGTTGCACTAGGATGCCAAGTACCTGTTCAGACTGTACATGGCGCTGAAGAAATTCCCCGAGGCAGCGCGGACAGCCATCATCATCGCCAGGGAGGAACAAAATGCTGGTACGAGTCTCTACTTCCTTCTCAACTTTGCTCTGCTCTCTGTGATGTTTGGTTCATGGGGTGAAAGGAAAGCTAGGGAATTTGATCCTCACTCTGGATGTTTCTGACTGCTTCAGGAGGATATTCCTGTTTTAAAAATGCTACCTTCTGAAAAACTCCCTGAAAAAAACCCCCACAAGATCACATCTGTAAATTGGAGTCAGGCATCACAACATGAATGTTATGTTGTTTAACGTTGACTATGTAAATGCGTCCTTTCTGTGAAAGTGTTTGTCTGACGATGTCAGTTTTCCCCAGGCTTGACATAGACATGATAGAGTACAGCCAGCCTCCACGTGGACACACACCAAACATGGACTGTCTGGATGCTTCTGGTGCAGGCTTGACATAGACTTGATAGAGTATAGCCAGCCTCCACGTGGACACACACCAAACATGGACTGTCCGACTGCTTCTGGTGCAGGCTTGACATAGACATGATAGACTAAAGCCAGCCTCCACGTGGACACACACCAAACATGGACTGTCTGGATGCTTCTGGTGCAGGCTTGACATAGACATGATAGACTAAAGCCAGCCTCCACGTGGACACACACCAAACATGGACTGTCTGGATGCTTCTGGTGCAGGCTAGCAATTTTGTATGAATTCATTTTGCAGATGAGTGTCAGTTTATCAGTGTCAGTCATATTATTCATAAACAAAAATGACACTGTGCACAGATCAGCCAGGTTGTTGATTTTCAGGATGTGTCCAAGTAGTGGGATGGTCTTATGAATGATGGGGAGTCAAATGATTTAGAGTGAAGAAGGTCTGTGAGACATGTATCATAATGTGTGTCTTGTTTTGCTGCATGAGTCAAATGATTTAGAGTGAAGAAGGTCTGTGAGACATGTATCATAATGTGTGTCTTGTTTTGCTGCATGCAGGTAACTACCGCAACGCCCATGATGTGCTGTTCAGCATGTACCAGGAGCTGAAGACACACCACATCAAGATCCCCAGCGAGATGGCCACCAACCTCATGATCCTACACAGCTACATCCTCGTCAAGGTACACACACACACACACACGCACACACACATACACACACACACATACACACACACACACACACACACACACACACACACACACACACACACACACACACACACACACACACACACACACACACACACACACACACACACAGAGTCTTCATGCACATGCAGCCACAGTGATTGCACAGAGTGTTTTTTTTAAGCAGTATTTGATAAAGGAATTCATGATTACAGTAAAGTCCCCCCATTACCTGCCTCGTCTCCTTCTTAAGTCTTATTTATAATAATATTTGAAAATTGCTCAACACATGAAGAATGGACCATTGACAATGCACTTTGATTGTTTTCGAGAGCTGGGTCTCGGCATCCGCACACAGCATAGAAACACAATGTTCACACCTGACTTGATCCAATTTTTCCCTGAGACAAAAAAGCACAGTACAAAACAGATGAAAGTGTGACTGTTGCCATGCTGTTTCAGATCCACGTGAAGAAGGGAGATCATCTGAAGGGAGCCAGGATGCTGATCCGTGTGGCCAACAACATCAGCAAGTTCCCCTCCCGTCAGTCACGCCCCTTTCTCTTTTACTTCTTTCAAACACCAGGGCTGAGCTGCACGACAAAGTTACCAACCAGTCGAGAGCCAGCCGCGGTGTTGGATTGGTTGAAATTGAGATTTGTTGGGATTTCAACCAATGAGACCACACCGATTATTCTCTCCCGATTGGGTGGCACCCACTTTCACTTCGTGCACCACAGCCCTGTTTACAGTGTGTTGTGTTCAGTCTAGGCGGTGCATGTATAGTGTTATTTCCTTGCTGTTTACAGTGTGTTGTGTTCAGTCTAGGCGGTGCATGTATAGTGTTATTTCCTTGCTGTTTACAGTGTGTTGTGTTAGATCTAGGCGGTGCATGTATAGTGTTATTTCCTTGCTGTTTACAGTGTGTTGTGTTTGGTCTAGGCGGTACATGTATAGTGTTATTTCCTTGCTGTTTACAGTGTGTTGTGTTAGATCTAGGCGGTGCATGTATAGTGTTATTTCCTTGCTGTTTACAGTGTGTTGTGTTTGGTCTAGGCGGTACATGTATAGTGTTATTTCCTTGCTGTTTACAGTGTGTTGTGTTCAGTCTAGGCGGTACATGTATAGTGTTATTTCCTTGCTGTTTACAGTGTGTTGTGTTAGGTCTAGGCGGTGCATGTATAGTGTTATTTCCTTGCTGTTTACAGTGTGTTGTGTTTGGTCTAGGCGGTGCATGTATAGTGTTATTTCCTTGCTGTTTACAGTGTGTTGTGTTAGGTCTAGGCGGTGCATGTATAGTGTTATTTCCTTGCTGTTTACAGTGTGTTGTGTTAGGTCTAGGCGGTGCATGTATAGTGTTATTTCCTTGCTGTTTACAGTGTGTTGTGTTTGGTTTAGGCGGTGCATGTATAGTGTTATTTCCTTGCTGTTTACAGTGTGTTGTGTTAGGTCTAGGCGGTACATGTATAGTGTTATTTCCTTGCTGTTTACAGTGTGTTGTGTTTGGTCTAGGCGGTGCATGTATAGTGTTATTTCCTTGCTGTTTACAGTGTGTTGTGTTTGGTCTAGGCGGTGCATGTATAGTGTTATTTCCTTGCTGTTTACAGTGTGTTGTGTTTGGTCTAGGCGGTGCATGTATAGTGTTATTTCCTTGCTGTTTACAGTGTGTTGTGTTAGGTCTAGGCGGTACATGTATAGTGTTATTTCCTTGCTGTTTACAGTGTGTTGTGTTAGGTCTAGGCGGTACATGTATAGTGTTATTTCCTTGCTGTTTACAGTGTGTTGTGTTCAGTCTAGGCGGTACATGTATAGTGTTATTTCCTTGCTGTTTACAGTGTGTTGTGTTTGGTCTAGGCGGTACATGTATAGTGTTATTTCCTTGCTGTTTACAGTGTGTTGTGTTAGGTCTAGGCGGTGCATGTATAGTGTTATTTCCTTGCTGTTTACAGTGTGTTGTGTTCGGTCTAGGCGGTGCATGTATAGTGTTATTTCCTTGCTGTTTACAGTGTGTTGTGTTAGGTCTAGGCGGTGCATGTATAGTGTTATTTCCTTGCTGTTTACAGTGTGTTGTGTTCGGTCTAGGTGGTACATGTATAGTGTTATTTCCTTGCTGTTTACAGTGTGTTGTGTTAGGTCTAGGCGGTACATGTATAGTGTTATTTCCTTGCTGTTTACAGTGTGTTGTGTTTGGTCTAGGCGGTGCATGTATAGTGTTATTTCCTTGCTGTTTACAGTGTGTTGTGTTTGGTCTAGGCGGTGCATGTATAGTGTTATTTCCTTGCTGTTTACAGTGTGTTGTGTTTGGTCTAGGCGGTGCATGTATAGTGTTATTTCCTTGCTGTTTACAGTGTGTTGTGTTTGGTCTAGGCGGTGCATGTATAGTGTTATTTCCTTGCTGTTTACAGTGTGTTGTGTTAGGTCTAGGCGGTACATGTATAGTGTTATTTCCTTGCTGTTTACAGTGTGTTGTGTTCAGTCTAGGCGGTGTATGTATAGTGTTATTTCCTTGCTGTTTACAGTGTGTTGTGTTCGGTCTAGGCGGTGCATGTATAGTGTTATTTCCTTGCTGTTTACAGTGTGTTGTGTTCGGTCTAGGCGGTGCATGTATAGTGTTATTTCCTTGCTGTTTACAGTGTGTTGTGTTAGGTCTAGGCGGTGCATGTATAGTGTTATTTCCTTGCTGTTTACAGTGTGTTGTGTTTGGTCTAGGCGGTGCATGTATAGTGTTATTTCCTTGCTGTTTACAGTGTGTTGTGTTAGGTCTAGGCGGTGCATGTATAGTGTTATTTCCTTGCTGTTTACAGTGTGTTGTGTTTGGTCTAGGCGGTGCATGTATAGTGTTATTTCCTTGCTGTTTACAGTGTGTTGTGTTAGGTCTAGGCGGTGCATGTATAGTGTTATTTCCTTGCTGTTTACAGTGTGTTGTGTTAGGTCTAGGCGGTGCATGTATAGTGTTATTTCCTTGCTGTTTACAGTGTGTTGTGTTTGGTTTAGGCGGTGCATGTATAGTGTTATTTCCTTGCTGTTTACAGTGTG
Organism: Littorina saxatilis; assembly: GCF_037325665.1. Taxonomy (NCBI): domain Eukaryota; kingdom Metazoa; phylum Mollusca; class Gastropoda; order Littorinimorpha; family Littorinidae; genus Littorina; species Littorina saxatilis. Next base: position 56,594,265 of record NC_090250.1, on the reverse strand, counting down.
TTGTGTTAGGTCTAGGCGGTGCATGTATAGTGTTATTTCCTTGCTGTTTACAGTGTGTTGTGTTTGGTCTAGGCGGTGCATGTATAGTGTTATTTCCTTGCTGTTTACAGTGTGTTGTGTTAGGTCTAGGCGGTGCATGTATAGTGTTATTTCCTTGCTGTTTACAGTGTGTTGTGTTTGGTCTAGGCGGTGCATGTATAGTGTTATTTCCTTGCTGTTTACAGTGTGTTGTGTTAGGTCTAGGCGGTGCATGTATAGTGTTATTTCCTTGCTGTTTACAGTGTGTTGTGTTTGGTCTAGGCGGTGCATGTATAGTGTTATTTCCTTGCTGTTTACAGTGTGTTGTGTTTGGTCTAGGCGGTACTTGTATAGTGTTATTTCCTTGCTGTTTACAGTGTGTTGTGTTAGGTCTAGGCGGTGCATGTATAGTGTTATTTCCTTGCTGTTTACAGTGTGTTGTGTTAGGTCTAGGCGGTGCATGTATAGTGTTATTTCCTTGCTGTTTACAGTGTGTTGTGTTTGGTCTAGGCGGTGCATGTATAGTGTTATTTCCTTGCTGTTTACAGTGTGTTGTGTTAGGTCTAGGCGGTGCATGTATAGTGTTATTTCCTTGCTGTTTACAGTGTGTTGTGTTTGGTCTAGGCGGTGCATGTATAGTGTTATTTCCTTGCTGTTTACAGTGTGTTGTGTTTGGTCTAGGCGGTACTTGTATAGTGTTATTTCCTTGCTGTTTACAGTGTGTTGTGTTAGGTCTAGGCGGTGCATGTATAGTGTTATTTCCTTGCTGTTTACAGTGTTTTGTGTTCAGTCTAGGCGGTGCATGTATAGTGTTATTTCCTTGCTTTCCGAATATGTTGTCGAATTACTTTCATGAAGTAGGTAAAATCTTACAGCATACTGGAACTAAAACAACAAAGGGAAGTAAGCAGCTGTTAACATGGACAATGCTAAGTGATGTTGACATGGACAATGCTAAGTGATGTTAACATGGACAATGCTAAGTGATGTTAACATGGACAATGCTAAGTGATGTTAACATGGACAATGCTAAGTGATGTTAACATGGACAATGCTAAGTGATGTTAACATGGGACCGGCACGGTTGGCCTAGTGGTATGGCGTCCGCCCCGTGATCGGGAGGTCGTGGGTTCGAACCCCGGCCGGGTCATACCTAAGACTTTAAAATTGGCAATCTAGTGGCTGCTCCGCCTGGCGTCTGGCATTATGGGGTTAGTGCTAGGACTGGTTGGTCCGGTGTCAGAATAATGTGACTGGGTGAGACATGAAGCCTGTGCTGCGACTTCTGTCTTGTGTGTGGCGCACGTTAAATGTCAAAGCAGCACCGCCCTGATATGGCCCTTCGTGGTCGGCTGGGCGTTAAGCAAACAAACAAACAAACAAACAAATGTTAACATGGACAATGCTAAGTGATGTTAACATGGACAATGCTAAGTGATGGTTAAGTGGAACAGGTCTTCTGAGTGCTCCTGAGAGAATTAGAAGAACTTTAAGAATATTAAGTAGAAAAATTGAATTGTAAATATATGTATTTCCATTGTAAATAGAAAATTTCCATTTTTCTTTAGTGTATTATACCTCTGTTTGGAGTTAAAAAATAAAAAAGTTAAAAGAAAAAAAGACCAATGAAGAAGGATGCTCATCGCCTATTTACACACACACAACAAAAAAAAGGAAAGAAAAAAAATAAGAAGGAAACAGTTGAAGGAGGGTTTGAAGCAGCCTGCATGCAACTCACATCAAAAACACACAAAAAAGAAAAAGAAAAAAGAATTAGAAGCACTGATTTAAAGAAACAACGTTCATTCTCGTGTAGCAAACAACTGCTGCTGTAGTTTGGAGTTACATGTGCTATTATTGTTTCTTATATTTCACATTTTGTATTCTTTCATTCCAATGCGACGCTTCCAGCAGTATTTCACAAAGTAACTGATGATATGGCAGTCTCATTTTCTCCTCTGAACACTTCCACCCACAGATATCGTCCCTATCCTGACGTCGACGGTGATCGAGTGCCATCGCGCCAACCTCAAGAACTCGTCCTTCAGTTACGCGGCCATGCTGATGCGGCCCGAGTACCGCAACTCCATCGACCTCAAATACAAGAAGAAGATCGAGATGATCGTCAGGAAGCCCGATAAGACGGAGGAGGAGGAGCCGCAGACCCCCTGCCCTGTGTGTGCATTCCAGCTGCCCGAGACAGAACTCATGTGTCCTGACTGCAAGAACACGCTGCCCTACTGTATTGTCACGGTGAGTAGACCTAGTAGTGTTAGACCTAGTAGTGTTAGACCTAGTAGTGTGTACAGTGGTACCTCGCTGTTAAGACCAAAACCAATCTGAGAAAATCAGGTCTTAAAAGTGAGGGAGTCTTAAGGCGGTCCCTAATTGAGATCGTCCCTAATTGAGATCGTCCCTAATTGAGATCGGAAGGTCGCTGATTCCAATCCGGGCGGGGACAGACACGGGTCAACTTTATGTGCAGACCCAGAGACGGAAGCCATTTCCCACCCCTGTGTCACCACAATGGCACGTAAAAGACCTTGGTCATTCTGCCATAAGTGCAGGTGGCTGAATACACCTAAACACGCAGACACCTGGGTAGTGCGACTCCGTTGCTGCTAGCTTTCCACTGGGAGGAAGTGACCCGAATTTCCCAGCGATGGGACAATAAATTAATGAAATGAAATGAAATGAAAATGACTTCGCAAGGTCTTTTTACCGATAACTCAGAAGTCAAGTTTGCCCGGTTAAAGACTGGCTTTATCAAGGGGGGAAATTGACAGAGGTTATGAAGAGAACGTCTGTCAGAGCAAGGTCTACAGGGGGTAAATTGACAGGTTATGAAGAGAACGTCTGTCAGAGCAAGGTCTACAGGGGGTAAATTGACAGGTTATGAAGAGAACGTCTGTCAGAGCAAGATCTACAGGGGGTAAATTGACAGGTTGTGAAGAGAACGTCTGTCAGAGCAAGGTCTACAGGGGGTAAATTGACAGGTTATGAAGAGAACGTCTGTCAGAGCAAGGTCTACAGGGGGTAAATTGACAGGTTATGAAGAGAACGTCTGTGAGAGTAGCATTGCCACATCGCCCAGCGTCAACTGAGGACACAGTGAAAAGGCACTTTTTTTTCACTTTGAGTGAAAAATAATTGGCATAATTGATGTTTGTGAGTCACAAATTATGTATCAAATGAAAAAGGAATGAATAAAGATATGATTCAAAAACAAAGTTTACTGTATGAAATTAATAAAAGATGTGTTTTGGAATATTTTGAGTGTGAAAGTGCGTGTTCGTCTTCACTGCCTCTCGCGGCCATTTTCGCGTCACTCTTTGCAGACGACCAGTTCATTTCAAACTGCTGGGAGTACCGTAATTTTCATTGGAGGGCTGTGATATTTTGCAACCAATCAGAGAAAGCTTTACATCTTTCCCATACAGAAAACCGCGACCCACCGGAAGCTACATCTCCGTCAGCATGACGGTGAATATTACTCGTGTGAGTTTCACGAAAATTTGGTCTGAAAACTTCCATCGGCACACACGGTTCAAATGCAGTTTATGAAACATTAACTTCTGTTTCATTTAAGCCAAAAATCAAAAGAATCGAGCGAGAAATGACTTATTCCCAACGATTATGCTGCGCAAAACTGGACCCGAAAAATGCGAAACTCGGCCGATCAAAAGCCTGAAGAGGTTGCGATCTCGGCTCGCGCTCAAAGCAAAGTGATTTCGAACTAAAATGTTCATATCTCGCGAACTACTGCACCGATTTAAATAAAACAAATTGCTATGTGCTCAGAATTTTGATCTCTTTAAAATGGTGTGTTTCTTGTCATTCAACCATTAATTTCAAAATTTCATGTTATTGCCACAGCTATCGGTCTATGTCCCATGTATTTAGCTACTAGCTTTGTCCTCAAATGACGCCCAACATTTCTCAACTAAAATGACCATATCTCGAGAACTACTGCACCGATTTAAATAAAACAAATTGCTATGTGCTCAGAATTTTGATCTCTTTAAAATGGTGTGTTTCTTGTCATTCAACCATTAATATCAAAATTTCATGTGTCATTGCTAGTCAGAGCAAGGTCTACAGGGGGTAAATTGACAGGTTATGAAGAGAACGTCTGTCAGAGCAAGGTCTACAGGGGGTAAATTGACAGGTTATGAAGAGAACGTCTGTCAGAGCAAGGTCTACAGGGGGTAAATTGACAGGTTATGAAGAAAACGTCTGTCAGAGCAAGGTCTACAGGGGGTAAATTGACAGGTTATGAAGAGAACGTCTGTCAGAGCAAGGTCTACAGGGGGTAAATTGACAGGTTATGAAGAGAACGTCTGTCAGAGCAAGGTCTTGTTTGTTTGTTTGTTTATTTGTTGCTTAACGTCCAGCCGACTACACAGAGCCATATCAGGACGAGGAAGGGGGGGATGAAGGGGGCCACTTGTCAAGCGATTCCTGTTTACAAATGCACTAACCCATAACTTGTGTCCCCGCAGGCTTTAGTAAAACTAAATTAATACCTACTGGAAGATTACCAGTTTCCAGTATGTTAAAATAGGCTTAACCTATCTACTGCTGGACTTACATCAGAACACTAACAGATTAAACTATACATGAATCGCGAGACAAGCGGCAAGAGCAGAGATTTTTGGAAAAAATACAGGTGAATGAGCAAGAAGGCAGAAAAAAGAAAAGAATTCATGAAGAAAAAGAGAGCATGACAGGAAAGAGGAACCAAAAATCTACCTAACAGCAAACTAGAAAGCTCCTGCGGTTCCAAAAACAGGAGGGGCCTTTAATTTCATAACCGCAGTGCCCCACTGCGGGAAGAGCAAGGTCTACAGGGGGTAAATTGACAGGTTATGAAGAGAACGTCTGTCAGAGCAAGGTCTACAGGGGGTAAATTGACAGGTTGTGAAGAGAACGTCTGTCAGAGCAAGGTCTACAGGGGGTAAATTGACAGGTTATGAAGAGAACGTCTGTCAGAGCAAGGTCTACAGGGGGTAAATTGACAGGTTATGAAGAGAACGTCTGTCAGAGCAAGGTCTACAGGGGGTAAATTGACAGGTTATGAAGAGAACATCTGTCAGAGCAAGGTCTACAGGGGGTAAATTGACAGGTTATGAAGAGAACGTCTGTCAGAGCAAGGTCTACAGGGGGTAAGTCGTGTTGGTCTTAAAGGGAGGTGCCAGTGTACTATGGGGGTCCTGTTGACTAGGTTACCACATTCTTTTACAAAGTGAACGAAGCAGAGTTAAGTTCTACCAGTTATCTTTATTTGAGACAGCTGGTTCATATATTGGGAAGTATGCAAAAGATATTTCACTTGATGCTAAAGTTTTATTGTGGTTCAGAATCTGATCAAGTTGTGAGGTTTTGTTGTAGACATCTTTCAGGGACTTTGATAACTTGTCAATGCTATATACACGTACACCCCGACCTTTCTTCTTGCCCTTACTGTCCTCCCTACACTCGTTCACAATCTCTGTTCTGATCCTTACTGTCCTCCCTACACTCGTTCACAATCTCTGTTCTGATCCTTTGTAGCATGGTACGTGCCGTGTTGTTCCATGCCTCATGGTTGATTGCTTGCTGTTTCAGGGACGCCACATTGTGCGAGAAGACTTCACTGCTTGCCCCAGCTGTGACTTCCCAGCCGTCTTCTCCGAGTTCATCAGGTTTGTTCGCTGCTCAGCTTCATGTTCTGTGATTGCTGCCGCACAATATGTTTGACATTTTATTTCACAGAAGCTGCCTTTTTCAAATGCTGAAATGAATTTTAGACTTGGACTTGATTTAATTCAGCAAGAATGAAACCCACAATGGCGTCACTGCCTGTCTCCTCACTGAAATAGTTCAAAAGCTGTTTGGCTTGTTTTAGTTGAGAGATGACTTAGAGAGCAGGAGAGGCACAGCGGTTAGAGTGCTTGACTCACAAGCTGTTTGGCTTGTTTTAGTTGAGAGATGACTTAGAGAGCAGGAGAGGCACAGCGGTTAGAGCGCTTGACTCACAAGCTGTTTGGCTTGTTTTAGTTGAGAGGTGAGTTAGAGAGCAGGAGAGGCACAGCGGTTAGAGCGCTTGACTCACAAGCTGTTTGGCTTGTTTTAGTTGAGAGGTGACTTAGAGAGCAGGAGAGGCACAGCGGTTAGAGCGCTTGACTCACAAGCTGTTTGGCTTGTTTTAGTTGAGAGGTGAGTTAGAGAGCAGGAGAGGCACAGCGGTTAGAGCGCTTGACTCACAAGCTGTTTGGCTTGTTTTAGTTGAGAGGTGACTTAGAGAGCAGGAGAGGCACAGCGGTTAGAGCGCTTGACTCACAAGCTGTTTGGCTTGTTTTAGTTGAGAGGTGACTTAGAGAGCAGGAGAGGCACAGCGGTTAGAGCGCTTGACTCACAAGCTGTTTGGCTTGTTTTAGTTGAGAGGTGAGTTAGAGAGCAGGAGAGGCACAGCGGTTAGAGCGCTTGACTCACAAGCTGTTTGGCTTGTTTTAGTTGAGAGGTGACTTAGAGAGCAGGAGAGGCACAGCGGTTAGAGCGCTTGACTCACAAGCTGTTTGGCTTGTTTTAGTTGAGAGGTGAGTTAGAGAGCAGGAGAGGCACAGCGGTTAGAGTGCTTGACTCACAAGCTGTTTGGCTTGTTTTAGTTGAGAGGTGAGTTAGAGAGCAGAAGTGGCACAGCGGTTAGAGTGCTTGACTCACAAGCTGTTTGGCTTGTTTTAGTTGAGAGGTGAGTTAGAGAGCAGGAGAGGCACAGCGGTTAGAGCGCTTGACTCACAAGCTGTTTGGCTTGTTTTAGTTGAGAGGTGACTTAGAGAGCAGAAGAGGCACAGCGGTTAGAGCGCTTGACTCACAAGCTGTTTGGCTTGTTTTAGTTGAGAGGTGAGTTAGAGAGCAGAAGTGGCACAGCGGTTAGAGTGCTTGACTCACAAGCTGTTTGGCTTGTTTTAGTTGAGAGGTGAGTTAGAGAGCAGGAGAGGCACAGCGGTTAGAGCGCTTGACTCACAAGCTGTTTGGCTTGTTTTAGTTGAGAGGTGACTTAGAGAGCAGGAGAGGCACAGCGGTTAGAGCGCTTGACTCACAAGCTGTTTGGCTTGTTTTAGTTGAGAGGTGACTTAGAGAGCAGGAGAGGCACAGCGGTTAGAGCGCTTGACTCACAAGCTGTTTGGCTTGTTTTAGTTGAGAGGTGACTTAGAGAGCAGGAGAGGCACAGCGGTTAGAGCGCTTGACTCACAAGCTGTTTGGCTTGTTTTAGTTGAGAGGTGACTTAGAGAGCAGGAGAGGCACAGCGGTTAGAGCGCTTGACTCACAAGCTGTTTGGCTTGTTTTAGTTGAGAGGTGACTTAGAGAGCAGGAGAGGCACAGCGGTTAGAGCGCTTGACTCACAAGCTGTTTGGCTTGTTTTAGTTGAGAGGTGACTTAGAGAGCAGGAGAGGCACAGCGGTTAGAGCGCTTGACTCACAAGCTGTTTGGCTTGTTTTAGTTGAGAGGTGACTTAGAGAGCAGGAGAGGCACAGCGGTTAGAGCGCTTGACTCACAAGCTGTTTGGCTTGTTTTAGTTGAGAGGTGACTTAGAGAGCAGGAGAGGCACAGCGGTTAGAGCGCTTGACTCACAAGCTGTTTGGCTTGTTTTAGTTGAGAGGTGACTTAGAGAGCAGGAGAGGCACAGCGGTTAGAGCGCTTGACTCACAAGCTGTTTGGCTTGTTTTAGTTGAGAGGTGACTTAGAGAGCAGGAGAGGCACAGCGGTTAGAGCGCTTGACTCACAAGCTGTTTGGCTTGTTTTAGTTGAGAGGTGACTTAGAGAGCAGGAGAGGCACAGCGGTTAGAGCGCTTGACTCACAAGCTGTTTGGCTTGTTTTAGTTGAGAGGTGACTTAGAGAGCAGGAGAGGCACAGCGGTTAGAGCGCTTGACTCACAAGCTGTTTGGCTTGTTTTAGTTGAGAGGTGACTTAGAGAGCAGGAGAGGCACAGCGGTTAGAGCGCTTGACTCACAAGCTGTTTGGCTTGTTTTAGTTGAGAGGTGAGTTAGAGAGCAGGAGTGGCACAGCGGTTAGAGTGCTTGACTCACAAGCTGTTTGGCTTGTTTTAGTTGAGAGGTGAGTTAGAGAGCAGGAGAGGCACAGCGGTTAGAGCGCTTGACTCACAAGCTGTTTGGCTTGTTTTAGTTGAGAGGTGACTTAGAGAGCAGGAGAGGCACAGCGGTTAGAGCGCTTGACTCACAAGCTGTTTGGCTTGTTTTAGTTGAGAGGTGAGTTAGAGAGCAGGAGAGGCACAGCGGTTAGAGCGCTTGACTCACAAGCTGTTTGGCTTGTTTTAGTTGAGAGGTGACTTAGAGAGCAGGAGAGGCACAGCGGTTAGAGCGCTTGACTCACAAGCTGTTTGGCTTGTTTTAGTTGAGAGGTGACTTAGAGAGCAGGAGAGGCACAGCGGTTAGAGTGCTTGACTGACAAGCTGTTTGGCTTGTTTTAGTTGAGAGGTGACTTAGAGAGCAGGAGAGGCACAGCGGTTAGAGCGCTTGACTCACAAGCTGTTTGGCTTGTTTTAGTTGAGAGGTGACTTAGAGAGCAGGAGAGGCACAGCGGTTAGAGCGCTTGACTCACAAGCTGTTTGGCTTGTTTTAGTTGAGAGGTGACTTAGAGAGCAGGAGAGGCACAGCGGTTAGAGCGCTTGACTCACAAGCTGTTTGGCTTGTTTTAGTTGAGAGGTGACTTAGAGAGCAGGAGAGGCACAGCGGTTAGAGCGCTTGACTCACAAGCTGTTTGGCTTGTTTTAGTTGAGAGGTGACTTAGAGAGCAGGAGAGGCACAGCGGTTAGAGCGCTTGACTCACAAGCTGTTTGGCTTGTTTTAGTTGAGAGGTGAGTTAGAGAGCAGGAGAGGCACAGCGGTTAGAGCGCTTGACTCACAAGCTGTTTGGCTTGTTTTAGTTGAGAGGTGAGTTAGAGAGCAGGAGAGGCACAGCGGTTAGAGTGCTTGACTCACAAGCTGTTTGGCTTGTTTTAGTTGAGAGGTGACTTAGAGAGCAGGAGAGGCACAGCGGTTAGAGCGCTTGACTCACAAGCTGTTTGGCTTGTTTTAGTTGAGAGGTGAGTTAGAGAGCAGGAGAGGCACAGCGGTTAGAGCGCTTGACTCACAAGCTGTTTGGCTTGTTTTAGTTGAGAGGTGACTTAGAGAGCAGGAGAGGCACAGCGGTTAGAGTGCTTGACTCACAAGCTGTTTGGCTTGTTTTAGTTGAGAGGTGACTTAGAGAGCAGGAGAGGCACAGCGGTTAGAGCGCTTGACTCACAAGCTGTTTGGCTTGTTTTAGTTGAGAGGTGACTTAGAGAGCAGGAGTGGCACAGCGGTTAGAGCGCTTGACTCACAAGCTGTTTGGCTTGTTTTAGTTGAGAGGTGACTTAGAGAGCAGGAGAGGCACAGCGGTTAGAGTGCTTGACTCACAAGCTGTTTGGCTTGTTTTAGTTGAGAGGTGACTTAGAGAGCAGGAGTGGCACAGCGGTTAGAGCGCTTGACTCACAAGCTGTTTGGCTTGTTTTAGTTGAGAGGTGAGTTAGAGAGCAGGAGAGGCACAGCGGTTAGAGCGCTTGACTCACAAGCTGTTTGGCTTGTTTTAGTTGAGAGGTGACTTAGAGAGCAGGAGAGGCACAGCGGTTAGAGCGCTTGACTCACAAGCTGTTTGGCTTGTTTTAGTTGAGAGGTGAGTTAGAGAGCAGGAGAGGCACAGCGGTTAGAGCGCTTGACTCACAAGCTGTTTGGCTTGTTTTAGCTGAGAGGTGACTTAGAGAGCAGGAGAGGCACAGCGGTTAGAGCGCTTGACTCACAAGCTGTTTGGCTTGTTTTAGTTGAGAGGTGAGTTAGAGAGCAGGAGAGGCACAGCGGTTAGAGCGCTTGACTCACAAGCTGTTTGGCTTGTTTTAGTTGAGAGGTGAGTTAGAGAGCAGAAGTGGCACAGCGGTTAGAGTGCTTGACTCACAAGCTGTTTGGCTTGTTTTAGTTGAGAGGTGACTTAGAGAGCAGGAGAGGCACAGCGGTTAGAGCGCTTGACTCACAAGCTGTTTGGCTTGTTTTAGTTGAGAGGTGACTTAGAGAGCAGGAGAGGCACAGCGGTTAGAGCGCTTGACTCACAAGCTGTTTGGCTTGTTTTAGTTGAGAGGTGAGTTAGAGAGCAGGAGAGGCACAGCGGTTAGAGCGCTTGACTCACAAGCTGTTTGGCTTGTTTTAGTTGAGAGGTGAGTTAGAGAGCAGGAGTGGCACAGCGGTTAGAGCGCTTGACTCACAAGCTGTTTGGCTTGTTTTAGTTGAGAGGTGAGTTAGAGAGCAGGAGAGGCACAGCGGTTAGAGTGCTTGACTCACAAGCTGTTTGGCTTGTTTTAGTTGAGAGGTGACTTAGAGAGCAGGAGAGGCACAGCGGTTAGAGCGCTTGACTCACAAGCTGTTTGGCTTGTTTTAGTTGAGAGGTGACTTAGAGAGCAGGAGAGGCACAGCGGTTAGAGCGCTTGACTCACAAGCTGTTTGGCTTGTTTTAGTTGAGAGGTGACTTAGAGAGCAGGAGAGGCACAGCGGTTAGAGCGCTTGACTCACAAGCTGTTTGGCTTGTTTTAGTTGAGAGGTGACTTAGAGAGCAGGAGAGGCACAGCGGTTAGAGCGCTTGACTCACAAGCTGTTTGGCTTGTTTTAGTTGAGAGGTGAGTTAGAGAGCAGGAGAGGCACAGCGGTTAGAGCGCTTGACTCACAAGCTGTTTGGCTTGTTTTAGTTGAGAGGTGAGTTAGAGAGCAGGAGAGGCACAGCGGTTAGAGCGCTTGACTCACAAGCTGTTTGGCTTGTTTTAGTTGAGAGGTGACTTAGAGAGCAGGAGAGGCACAGCGGTTAGAGCGCTTGACTCACAAGCTGTTTGGCTTGTTTTAGTTGAGAGGTGAGTTAGAGAGCAGGAGAGGCACAGCGGTTAGAGCGCTTGACTCACAAGCTGTTTGGCTTGTTTTAGTTGAGAGGTGACTTAGAGAGCAGGAGAGGCACAGCGGTTAGAGCGCTTGACTCACAAGCTGTTTGGCTTGTTTTAGTTGAGAGGTGAGTTAGAGAGCAGGAGAGGCACAGCGGTTAGAGCGCTTGACTCACAAGCTGTTTGGCTTGTTTTAGTTGAGAGGTGAGTTAGAGAGCAGAAGTGGCACAGCGGTTAGAGTGCTTGACTCACAAGCTGTTTGGCTTGTTTTAGTTGAGAGGTGAGTTAGAGAGCAGGAGAGGCACAGCGGTTAGAGCGCTTGACTCACAAGCTGTTTGGCTTGTTTTAGTTGAGAGGTGACTTAGAGAGCAGAAGAGGCACAGCGGTTAGAGCGCTTGACTCACAAGCTGTTTGGCTTGTTTTAGTTGAGAGGTGAGTTAGAGAGCAGAAGTGGCACAGCGGTTAGAGTGCTTGACTCACAAGCTGTTTGGCTTGTTTTAGTTGAGAGGTGAGTTAGAGAGCAGGAGAGGCACAGCGGTTAGAGCGCTTGACTCACAAGCTGTTTGGCTTGTTTTAGTTGAGAGGTGACTTAGAGAGCAGAAGAGGCACAGCGGTTAGAGTGCTTGACTCACAAGCTGTTTGGCTTGTTTTAGTTGAGAGGTGAGTTAGAGAGCAGAAGTGGCACAGCGGTTAGAGTGCTTGACTCACAAGCTGTTTGGCTTGTTTTAGTTGAGAGGTGACTTAGAGAGCAGGAGAGGCACAGCGGTTAGAGCGCTTGACTCACAAGCTGTTTGGCTTGTTTTAGTTGAGAGGTGACTTAGAGAGCAGGAGTGGCACAGCGGTTAGAGCGCTTGACTCACAAGCTGTTTGGCTTGTTTTAGTTGAGAGGTGACTTAGAGAGCAGGAGTGGCACAGCGGTTAGAGCGCTTGACTCACAAGCTGTTTGGCTTGTTTTAGTTGAGAGGTGACTTAGAGAGCAGGAGTGGCACAGCGGTTAGAGCACTTGACTCACAAGCTGTTTGGCTTGTTTTAGTTGAGAGGTGACTTAGAGAGCAGGAGAGGCACAGCGGTTAGAGTGCTTGACTCACAAGCTGTTTGGCTTGTTTTAGTTGAGAGGTGACTTAGAGAGCAGAAGAGGCACAGCGGTTAGAGCGCTTGACTCACAAGCTGTTTGGCTTGTTTTAGTTGAGAGGTGAGTTAGAGAGCAGAAGTGGCACAGCGGTTAGAGTGCTTGACTCACAAGCTGTTTGGCTTGTTTTAGTTGAGAGGTGAGTTAGAGAGCAGGAGAGGCACAGCGGTTAGAGCGCTTGACTCACAAGCTGTTTGGCTTGTTTTAGTTGAGAGGTGACTTAGAGAGCAGGAGTGGCACAGCGGTTAGAGCGCTTATTGCCTCTCACGCTGGAGGTCGTGGGTTCGATCCCAAACCTGGGGCGAACACAAATATTCAATTTGTCCAAGTGCTGTCCAGTTCACCCTGCTGGAAATGGGTACCTGAGCCTGTTGAGGGGAAAGTGAAGGCAGCGATGGGTACCTGAGCCTGTTGAGGGGAAAGTGAAGGCAGCGATGGAGAGGAGTGGGAACCACCCTCATAATCAAAAATGGTTATGTGACCACTTTCACCTTTTACTTGATAGCTGGATGCTTCGCTTGAAAGTTTCAGGTGGATGGAAACAAAGCTTTGAAACTGAAGCAAATATGGTATGATGTTAATAATGATGTTGATGATGGATGTAGACGTTAATGTTGATGATGAGGATGATGTTGATGTTGATGATGAGGATGTTGTTGATGGATGTTGTTGATGACGTTGATAATGGTGTTGATGACGTTGATAATGGTGTTGATGACGTTGATAATGGTGTTGATGACGTTGATAATGGTGTTGATGACGTTGATGATGGTGTTGATGGATGGTGTTGATGACGTTGATGATGGTGATGATGACGTTGATGATGGTGTTGATGTTTGCAGGCTGCTGGAGACGGAGGAGAACTGCCCGATGTGCAACGAGAAGATCCTCAAGGAGAACCTGCAGAAGCTGCCCGACCCTCAGAAATACATCTTCGCCGAGGAGGTGGCCGCCCCCGCGCCTTGATCTCACACCACGCCAATCTAGCTCCACCAGGGCATACTCCCTAATTAGCTCTGTGGAAATGATGCCACTTACTGAAAGAAGAAGATTCACTCAGCACACAGGGGGCTACATCAGGATATTGCCTCAACCAGTGCTGGGATAGGGCTACATCAGGATATTGCCTCAACCAGTGCTGGGATAGGGCTACATCAGGATATTGCCTCAACCAGTGCTGGGATAGGGCTACATCAGGATATTGCCTCAACCAGTGCTGGGATAGGGCTACATCAGGATATTGCCTCAACCAGTGCTGGGATAGGGCTACATCAGGATATTGCCTCAACCAGTGCTGGGATAGGGCTACATCAGGATATTGCCTCAACCAGTGCCGGGATAGGGCTACATCAGGATATTGCCTCAACCAGTGCTGGAATAGGGCTACATCAGGATATTGCCTCAACCAGTGCTGGGATAGGGCTACATCAGGATATTGCCTCAACCAGTGCTGGGTTAGGGCTATATCATATCTAAGTTAGTAGAATAAAGCAAATGTAGTGGAGAGGGAAAAGCTAGTGTGAATTTTATTTGACATGCATATTTCTCAAAGGGAGAAAACTTGTGTTGCATTCACAGTGATTTTCTTGTAACAATTTTTAGAAATCCAGCTCTCAGTACTGACTGAATATCCACATATTGTGCAGTTTCATTTTCAGTAATGAAACTAAAGATCTGATCTGTCCGTCCATACATGTTACGAAATATGCACGTTTTTGTTTGACGTGTTAGGATGTGTTTGTACTGTAAATATGTGGTTTTGGTGTTCTTCATAAGATAATTTGCAGTGTGACTTTTTCATTCCAAATGAATTTTGCGTTTATGTGCGAAACTGGATTGGTTTATTATTCTTTAATTATTGTTCTTTATTATTATTTGTTTATTATACACATTTCATAATAAATTAAAAGAATTGAGCATTGGGTGTATTTCAGAAGATTTTGACAAAGTTTTTGACTATTTTAGAATTTGGTGTAAACTGTGATATTTGAGGTACATGTACTGGAACAGTTGTGAGAAGCTTGTTTTTGACAGTGTTCAATGAAATCTGGCTTGAGTAAATGTTTGAGAATTTTTCTTTTTCTTTTAAAATGTGTATGGATGCGAGCAAGAGTATGTACACACACACACACACACACACACACACACACACACACACACACACACACACAGAGCTTCTGATTTTCCCAACAAGAGATGTACCTTTTAGCGTGTTGTTGATGGAATATTTTCCCCTTCCTCACTTCATAGTTTGTGCACTAACATAAATCCAGCGATATTTGATTTGGTTGATCTTAAACAAAGAGCTGCTGTACATTTACTCTGGGTATGCT